>NC_088679.1:78651218-78954248 GCF_950023065.1 Planococcus citri | reverse complement strand
TCCGCTTTGTAATACACCTGTTTTGTTTGTATTTTTAAATTAAATTTAGTCGTCATAATTTTGAGTTTTATTCAGACCCAGATTATTATCGTATTCCAAATTCAAATATTCAATATTTCATTTTCTACAAAAAAAAAACCAAATAGCACAAAATTATAATAAGTTAAATTTTTATTAGAAAAATACATCACGATGATACATTTTAACAACGTTCAAATAACAAACAGCATTACAAAAAAAAAATTAATCAACTCTGTACATCAGATTTAATAAAATTACTTTGAATAGAAATTGGTGTAATAGTAGGAGGACACTTGTTCATTAAATCCTTGAACCCGCCTTCTTCGCTGATCTCATTAGGATTCCACACTTCAGAAATGACTTTCTGAATAAACCCATCGAACCTCTTATAATGTTCAGTTAATCGATCGGCCATATCTCGTTCATCGATTAAAAACAACACCTCGATCAATTCGGCCACACGAGTGTTATAATTGCTGTCAAATTGGCTAATGAATTCCTTTATGGCGTTGATTATCGAAGGCTTCTCTCTGGGATTACCAGGTTTTAAGTTCCATAGTTTTCTTTCTCGTCTTCGAGCACGTTTCGCGCTGCTGGTAACGCTACCTCGAGACGATCGAGTCGAATACGTACTGGCTGAACTTTCCGACGAAGTGACACTTTCGCGACTGCTGAATCTGTCGAATTGGTCGTCTTCGTTGGTACGTTTACTTTCATTTTCTTTAATTTGACGTAATCTCGATACGTGCTGCTGGAGAGCGTTCGCATGGGTATGGAATTCATCGATAATTGAGGTAGCATGTTGCAGAAGTTTCGGTTTGAGGGAAAACGACGCTGTAGATTGACCACCTCCGGAAGCTTTAGCCATATCTAGAGTTTTACGGTATTTTTTAGCTTTCAGGTAGTATTTGGTAGCCAACGAAGAATCTTTCATGAACATGAACGCTATCAAAGCGGCGTCTTCGAAGTGCTGTTTCGATACTAACGTATAATGAAGTTTAGCGTACACATCTGCTGCTGCTGAAGGGTCTCTTTCGTTTAAACAAATAGCGTTGATGAGAACAACCGCAGAATGCCAGTTACCGCTACTCGAGTAGCATTCTAACGCTTGGTCGTTCAGACCGATTTTCTCGTAAATGACGCCGGCTTCGTCGTAGCATTTTTTCTCGAGCAAGTGTTGAGCAAACATCGAGGTTACTTTGATATACCTCGAGGCTATTTGCTTACTGTCGTCGACGGTTTTCAAAGTTTTATCGAAAATTTCGTAAGCTTCTCGGTAAAGTTGATGTTTTACTATGAAGTTGATGCATTCGTCGAAGTGTTCGTCTTCTTGACAAGCAGCCAGATTCTCCAAAGCCAGTGCATTGTTTCCGAGATATTTATTGATAGAGAATTTTTTATAATCATCGTTCATCTTTTGTAAACTCTTAATGAACGGTAGGTAATCTCCTGGGTCCATTTTTGAGAACTCGGCGATTTTCAAAGCGCAAGATAAATCGTACGAGGCGACCACAGCTCTATACACAGCAGGACTATCGACCAATTGGAATAGAAAAGACAATTCGTTATTTTCCACAGCGTATTTGGCAGCATCGGATAATTTCTCTAAACGTACCAGTAAAGCGATCTTGGGTAATACGAATTTGGACGAGTTTATTTCATCCAGAACCGATAGCAAAGTTTCGCATACTAGGTTCACTTTGTTATCGCAGCTCGTATCTGAATCTTGATACTTCCAAGGGAAAAAACGTTCGACTACGTTGGCGTTTTCCAATTCCATCGCGAAAAGCGTCAAGTACGATGGATCTTCTATCGTTTGTACGATCGATTTGGCATTTCGTAGGAAGCTATTCGCATCGTGATCGATTATAACGTTCGAATTGATACGTTGTTTTCGTAATAATTTAAATACGCGGTAGTAACGTTGATTGTTCAACTCGAAGGCCATTTTATTCGCGACAAAAGGACGCGGTATAATGAGTTCGACGTTGCCACGAGCCATTTCTAGTAAAACTTGGTCTCCGACGATGGTCACTAGATACGATTTTGGTTCGACTCGACGATTGGAAATTTCGCTGAATTGATTTTTGGTCAATTTTGCGATCACCATTCTACTATTCGAAAGTACCATCACCAAAAACGGAGCTCGCCAATAGAACGAGCCAACGTCGCGCCATTTTATCTCTTTGTTCACGTATAAATTACGATTTTCACTCAACGCAGCTACAACGCCACCGGTGCTCAGGGGTATAATACGGTAACAAGGTTCTGGAAGCGATAGATTTCGACACAGGTGTAGTTTTTCATCTTTATACATCAATACTTTGCCATTCTCCGAATGTACCATCAAACACGAGCTTTTTGAGGACACAGTCGATATCACCAGAGCTCTGCAATCCAATTTAAAGCATTTGTTGATGATCACCCAGTTTCGAGACTCTTCTGTATGTAGAAATGACTCGCAGAAGTAATATCCTTCGGGTCTGGTCCAACAGAAGTACAAACGGTTGTCTTTGGGTAACCACGTGAAAGCTGATAATTCACCAGGACTGGTGAATTTGATCGGTTTCATTGGCTGGGTATTTTTACCACTAGATCGTATTGTAAAATGATGAACGTCGTCGAAAACATCTCGCTTCGATTCTTCCGGAGCGAAGTTATACTTGAGAATAGTATTATTATTCGAATAAATCAAAGCTTCGGTCACATGACCCTCGGTGTTTCCTCCGGTACTCCCAAAGATCACCGAATTTGCGTAGAACGGCAACGTGACGACTTGATCGGCTAAACTAGGAGGTCGAAATACGCTGCCGTAAGAAGTAACACCAACTTCGGGACCATTTAGATTGCATATAATTTTAGAATGATGTTTCTGGTTGATATATTCATCGGATTCGATTATCTGCCAAGTCCACTCGTACATTCTGTACACTCCTCCATCTAGAATGAAATGTAATCGATTTTGGGCCTGATCGTCCCACTGCATGTAAGATACTCGAGATGAGAAATCCAGTTTCTGTTTAATATACCATTTGTAATTACTCGTAGTCCATAAAAGCACTACGTGACCAGCGTCTTCCGATACATTTTCAGCTAAACTGGCTAAAACGGTGCCTTGATTATTCCACGCTAATTGCGTGACTTTTAAATCCTTCGGTAGTTGAAATTCGCCATGTCGTAGACCATTCTCTTCGATAAAACACACGACGTCTTTGTTAGGAAGTTTTTGAACGTTGAAAATTAAATTAACCGAAGGGCACCAATCGATAGCCATTTCTAATCCGCGAGTGTTTTTCACCACGTTCATCAGAATACCATTTTGATTGAATATTTTCACTTTTCGCGTCATTTCTCGACGACATTTATAACTAACGGCGAATGTAGAGCTGTCGTTTTTCCAAACGACGAAAGTTTGGTCGTCGATAGCTTCGCTGATGATGGCGGTATCGGCGTTGTCGTCTTTCTTCTTCGTTAGTTTACCTTCGGATCCTCGAAACTGCGTCTCCGAACTACCCCAACCAACATTGACGAATTTTTTCGTCTCGTCTTCGATGTCTTGTAAGGATACGCAGGCGAATTTTTCGCATTCGTTTTCCACATTTAGTACACACATCGTGGATGATGATGTTACCATAACGGTTCGTTCGAAGTCGCCGCTCCATGATACAGATGTCACTTCACGTACTTCGGAATCGTAGGCGTTGAAGTCGTCGGCGGTTGAATATGAGAATAAAATGATAACGCCTGAATTCAGAGTGATATATAGGATATTGTAAACTTGTTGTATGTTTACAATACGAGTATCTTCGAGCCATTCGATGCAATCGGATTCTTTCAAATCAACCACTGATGCTGTTTTCATCGAGTCTTCGCAATTTGTTTCCAGGATATATAACTCGCCGAAATCAGATGCCAAGCAGAGATATGTCGGTTTTCCGGTACTTGGATCCGTGAAAATGGTACATTTTTCGAATGTTTTTGGTACTTCGTACCGAGAGATGAAATTACGAAACGGGATCAAGTTACGCATTGTTTTCACTTTTAACAAATTGGACGACTAGAATGATTGAGTTTTAATGTCTGCGGTATCATTTACGCGATTCATTTTACCAATTTCTAATTATTTTCACGATATTTTCAAAATTTTTTATGAATTTTATTATCACTAAAAAATTCAAAACAAGCACGTGCCAAAATCACGTTGCCAAATTGGCCAGGAGTCCACGTGCAGCGTTGCCACGAATGCCAGCTCTTCTTTTCATCACTGAATTTTTTATTTTCATTTTTTTCCTTGTATATTTCAATAATGTTGAAAAAATTGTAATAAAAGAACATTATCAATTGTTGAAAATTTTTTTTACATCATCAAATTTTCAATTCATCATTTTTGATTGAGAAAAAAAAAGAAAATTGATATTCCAAACATCACAACAAAAAATACGAAACGACATCCGAACAAAAAAATCAAATCGGTTTGTCAATGTTGCCATCTTTTAAAAACACTAAAGTATTGCTTCGATTTTGAGATAAATTGGCAAAACTGGACGATAAAAATTGATAAGTGATGATAAAAATTTGAGCCTTGAAATAATTTTTCGGTTTTCTACGATGTATTTAATTATCTTTAGCTGTTCGAAACGCGAAAAATTGTACAATTTTTGCCTTTTCCCATTCGTAAAGTGATGTAACGACTAACGAGTGTTTCACAAAAACTACGCGTCAGTATCATCAACCACAATGATTTCAGGTTTCCTTTGTGTTATTCTGCCCATCGTTGTTACCTTAGGCATTCTTAGAAAATATCGCGAATCGAAATGGGGCAAATTCGAAAGCCAAGATTCGCTGAAAGGAAAAGTTTTCATAATTACCGGTGCCAATTCCGGTATAGGAAAAGAAACCACAAGGTGTTTGGTTCAAAGGAACGCTAAAGTCATCATGGCTTGTCGAGATATCAAAAGCGCCAAAAAAGCCATCGCTGATATACGTACAACAACGGCGAATGGTGAAATGGTAAAGATAACTTCACCTTTACGTATTTCGTTTCATATAAATCATCGTCGTTAATTCTGAAACTACTGAAACGTGTTTACAGATACCTTTGTATTTGGATTTGCAATCGTTAGATTCTATCAAAACTTTCGCCAACATCATACTGCAAGATTTCCCTAAAATTCACGTTTTAATCAACAACGCCGGAATCTCGATTCCTTGCAGACAAAGTAGCATTACCGACGACGGATTCGAAATACATTTTCAAGTAAATTACTTGGGACATTTTATCCTCACCAAATTACTATTGGCACGTTTACAAGAATCCGCTCCTAGTAGGTGAGCGATCGCACATTTCACTCAATTACGATCGAATCTGTTCCCAACTTCACAAGTATTTAATTCGCTTATCCTTTTATTTACTCAGGATTGTCATCTTATCGTCAACACTACACGAAAGAGGATCCATCGATTTTGAAAATTTAAACGGAGAAAATGGTTTCGACTTGAAGACTCGTTTCAATCCACCGTACTGCAATAGTAAACTAATGGATACGTATTTCGCTTACGAGTTGCGTAATAAATTGCAAAACAGCGGCGTATCGGTGTACGCAGTTTGTCCAGGATGGTGTAAAACAGGATTAATGCGACATTCGCGACTTACTTGGTATAAATGGCCAATATTCCTCATGGTGGCGATTTTCTTCATGAGATCATCGTATCAGGTTAATTGAGTTAACCGATTAATTGATTCATTGAATGTTGAATTACTCTTGATGTAATATATTTCTGTTTTTGTTTCAACAGGGATGTCAAACTGTCGTTTATTGTGCTACATCTGAAGAATTGGAGCTTCAAAAAGAAGACTGGTTTTATCGCGATTGCCAAAAGTATAAATCGAAACACGATTTTAACGCCCAAATTAGCGATAAGTTGTGGCAAGTTAGTGAACAGTTGATTGCCAACACCAAAAAATTTTAGAACCAAATATCTACTTGTACCATTATTGTAGCGAAGAATTTTTATTTATTATTTTACCTCAGTAGATGTATTTTATGTTGTAATTTTCGGTGTGAGAAGTGAAAATGTATCGTGGTTTTTTTTTCTGTTTAGATTTTTAAGCAAAATAGAAGTGTTCAGATTACGTGTGTTTTCAGTTCACTTCTTGAGTCGTAACGTATAGCTTAATATTGTAAGCCAACATTCGAAATAATGGGAAAGTTTAGTTATTTGGGATGAAAGTAAATTGTGGAAAAAAATACTCGATTTGAAGAAGCTTCGTATTATTTTGATAATTGAGATGTAATTTTGAGTTGCTTTTTTTTTTGTTTGAAGTCATTTTTGCAAAAATATCAAATTACGCGATTCTGTATGATTCGTAACTTTTTGGATCACAAACCGAAAATTAAAACGAACGGATCTTTAATTATTGAACTAATTCGTCTCAAATATTGATGTAAGAAAAACACGTTAACGATTTGTAATGACGAAAAATTTCAAATTAATGTTGACCAAAAAAATGCATCCAAAAACGTTGTGAAAAGTATCCAAATTTTGATGAAATTCGTCGTAAGAATGTAATTTCCACATTTATTGATATTTTATTTTTTTAAAGTTGAAAACAGGTGGAATACTGGAATCATATGGACTCCTCACTGACAATATTGGATGTCCATGCCCGACTTGCTCGTGCGCAGCAATTTGCCTATCCTTTTAGGGTCGAAAAATTTCAAGCTTCTGGCCTGTACAAAATGTTTAAAAATTTCTGCCCCTTAAAATAAAAAAGTAGGCAACTTTCAGAACATGGCAAATGAAGGGCAGAAATCGCAGGAAGAAACCGGTTTGTGATTGAGGGTGGCGACAAAACCATAACGTGAATCATCGAAGTCCAAAAGTGACGAACAATCAATAAAGAGCACGAAGTTCAAAGTACCAAACCAACTGATAGGTACAGGCTTTTATTATTTCAACGCCATATGTTGAAATAATATAATACTTACCTATACCTATTTGTTCCCCAGATTTACGAAGCATTGCAGAAGTTGATGTTTAAATTTAACTCGTCGTGAATTAACGTGTATTACTGCTTGAAAATGGACGTACTCAATAAGTTATACTATACTGTCAGTAGCACCGTATCACAGCTATCTATAGTTTTACCAGGAAATCCGGTTACCAGAGAATACGAAGCCACTAATCATATCGCGAGCGCTGGACCAGGTTTGAAAATAATTCCTCATAACTGTAATTCTCCAACCAAGATATTTTTTAATGAAATTTCTTCATCGTAGGACTACTGTGGAAGATATTCAGCGGATTCAAGAAATCCACCAACCAAGAGGCTTCAATATTAGTATTAGAAAAGAAACAGTTGGGCAGATTGTCAAAGAAAGATCGCGAAGCTGTGCTAGATACTTTGAGAAAAAGTATCTCTCAATTAGCTCGTTTAAGACATCCTCAAATTCTGGCGGTGCAACATACTCTAGAAGAATCACGGTAAGTTCGTAGTCTTTCAACTAGGATTGACCCATGTAAACTAATACTGTATGTGATCGTTTGATATACGTTAACTGTTTGTTACAGAGATAGTTTAGCTTTCGCTACTGAGCCAGTTTTTGCAAGTCTGGCAAATATTTTGGGTAAAGTAGACAACGTACCAGTTCCAGTTCCTGCCTCGGTGGAAAACTACAAATTATTCGAAGTTGAAATAAAATATGGCTTGCAACAGGTCCATTAACCTTTCATCATCACATCCTGCCAAAAAAAATTGAAAACAAACTTAATTTTCGATTCATTTTTTACAGATTGCCGAAGGCTTTTCATTTCTACACAACGATGTGAAATTATTACACCGGAATCTATGTCCGCAGAATATAGTAATCAACAAAAAAGGTGCCTGGAAAATATTCGGATTTGATTACAGCGTTCACTGTATTAGTGGAGCAGAAGCTATCGTACGTTGTCAATTATAGGTTTCAAACTCGCAATTAGTTTTAAAATTAATTTCAAAATCTATTCAATAGGTAAGATGGCCGACTATCGAATATGCCATGGATGTACACGCATTGGCTCAGCCAAGTTTAGATTACTTGGCTCCAGAATCCGCATTATCTTGCAAATTATTAGTGTCCAGCGATGTGTTTTCATTTGGGATGTTGATTTACACTTTGTACAATAGAGGCCATCCTCTTCATTACTCCAATAACAATTGGACAACGTATAACCTGAATGTGTTGAAATTTAAACGAATTTCTAATTCTGATCTGTTATCGATTCCTCAAGAAATTAGAGAAATTGTTAAACTCATGTTGAACTATATGCCCGAGCTGAGGCCAGAGTTTCATGATTTTTTAAAGGTAAAGTGATCATCCTAACTTCTTTTTTTTTGAACTACCTACTAAATTGAAAGAAAATCGCATATTATTCTATTCCATACGTCGTATTTTGTTTCAGTCTGAATTTTTCGATGATGTTGGTATCAAAGCATTAATTCATTCGGATTCCATGTTTCAATGGGATAATCTACAAAAAACACAATTTTATGAAGGATTGCCTCAAATTTTAGAAAAAATTCCCCATCGTGTATGCCTATTTAGGTAAAAAAAATTCTTACATGTCTCTTCATTTTACAGTATAAACATATTTTCACACTGATCAATTTCTGTTTACAGGATAATTCCATGTTTGTGGAAAGAATTCGTCAATCCAACCATGGTGCCTTTTGTTTTACCAAGTGTATTCGCCATCTCCGAAGGTTGTACTAAAGAAGAATTTACGCGATATATTTTACCTTATTTAAAACGAGTACTAAGGATGCAAGAACCCGTGCAAGTGAGAAAAATGATAATTTTTCAATGTGTACTCATTAATGCAATGTAATGTAGGTATCTATACCTTATTCAAACTGTGCATCTTGCAGATTCAACTTATCTGTTTGCAAAAAGTGGAACTGATGCTGAAACTCGCTCTCGCCGATGAAATAGAATCAGAAATTTTACCCGTGTTATATCGAGCACTCGAGTGTAATTCGCAACAGTTGCAAGAACAATGTTTATCTGTTATACCCACTTTCGCTACCTTAATCCATTACCAGACGATGAATAGAGATCTGCTGCCTCGTATTGAAAAACTCTACAAATCCAACTGCTGCGCTTCTGTGAGTGACATTAAAAAATTTTTGTTCATCTATTGGAACTTCTGCTCAATTTTACATACTTTCCAGGTTCGAGTGAATTGTTTAGATTGTATCGGTAAACTAGTGGAGCATTTAGATTCATGGGGAATTCGGGTTGATGTTTTATATTTCTTACTTTTTTTGAGAGTCAAAGATCGCAAAGAGCCGGAAGTTCTGATGAGTATTGCAGGTGAAAATATTTTCAATCCTTATTAATTCGACGATTTTCATTATACAATTATGTATTTACATTTTTTCTTCGTTAGGTGGTTTTCGTGTTAAGTGAATAAAAATTATCATATTTTTTTCAGGTATTTATAAGAAGATTTTAAATCATAAAAAAGTTTCCGTTACTAAAAGAATAATAGCTGAGAAAATGATTCCAGTTTTGATGTGTGTCGGTAGGGAATTGTCTTATTTTTACCATTATGATACAATGTATTATTCAGATTACCCTAGCTATTTTGTCGTAGAATTCGGGGAGGAGGTGCCGTTGCCGTTAGAGATGCCTCTTAGTATTGAGAAATCTCTTACAGCGAATCAGTTCAACGCTATAATGACTGTGGTAGAAGAAATGGTCAATGTGATTGTAGCTGAAGACCCAGCTGAAATCGAGCAACTTTGTTCAATGCAAGAACAACATAAGTAAGTGTCATTTTTACAATAGAATTTGTTGGTGTTGGAATAAAACATGAAAATTTAATTCTGAGCTCAAATTGAACGAACATGTGCCTTTTATAGGTTTCAATATTTTTAACCTAATTTGTAGGGCTGAGAAAAATATTTTATAACATATTTTTTTGTAGCATACTATAGATAAGGTATATGTATATCCAACATAGTTTTACGTTTCATAAAATTTCGAGTCGATTGAGCCTCACATGTTAGAGAATATTTTGGTACCTTTTAGACATGAATGCATATTTTAGCATATTTTGAGCTTTTTTTGTGAATATTTGGCTATATGCTATATTTAGCAATTTTCATTGTTTTTCGAGAATATTGTCTTTTTAAAAAACTCATGAAACAGGTGAAATTTTGAAAATGAAAAAAAAATTTTTCAATCAAAAATGAAAAAATTGAAATTTGAAAACAACATTTTTTTTTAAATCAAAAATTATGTTAATTTTGATGGAAAAGGATAGGATTTCTTATTTATTTACCTAAAGTATCATATAATAATCATAATATCAACAAAATGAAAGAGAGAATAAGATTGTCTTTAAAATGATAACCCATATTGTAAGGGAATTTTTTTGCATATTTCGGGTTTTTAGGGAATATTTTACATATTTCACGCTTTTTATTTTTAGGAAAGTATTTATAAGGAATATTTTAGCATTTTTTAGAAAATAAATATCTCAGCCCTACTAATTTGATATCTCTCCGGGGTCAAAAAAGTGTTGTATAAAGAAAAAATTTGGTCAGTTTCTGATTGAAAAAGTAATCAAGATCATCTGATATGTAACTTTTGAACTGTCACTTTTCTTGATTTAAACTGAATGGAAACTAATTCAAATATTCTGTTTAAAAGGAATTGCGATTTCGGTACCAATAACAACATTTCTGATGGTTTGGGCACATCGCTGACATCCCAAGAAAAGGAAGGATTATTATTATTATTATTCTTATTCTCCGGTAACTTTTTCTTCTAAATCAAAACCAGCTCCGAAGGACCTAAATTCAACTCTGATAAATAGTAATTTGGAATATTTGGATAAATGAAGTTGAATACATCTTTATCATCAAAACTACATACCTATTACCTACCTATCAAAACCATCGCTAACCATCTCATCGCTGCAAATGTCTCCAAATGCAAATATTGCAAATAATTTCAGCACTTTTCATAAGTCCTATCAACCGACGTCGTACATATCCAATTCGATGTCTGATTTCAATAATTCGGAATTCCGCATTTCCTGCGCAGAATGTACCCTTAAATTCTGCAGGGCTTAGTCCAGCAGCGTTTTTCATAAGAACATCGCCAATTATTATAAATTTATCTCTTGTCATAATATAACGCGTTATTATGTATTACCTACTTACGTTTCCTTTTTCCTATTAGTTAATAATCGTGGGTAAACTAGTGGAGCATTTAGATCCATGGGGAATTATTGTTGATGTTATACTTTTCATACTTTTTTTGAAAGTCAAAGACCGCAAAGAGCCGGAAGTTCTGACGAGTATTGCAGGTGAAAATATTTTCAATCCTTATTAATTCGACGATTTTCATTATACACTAATATACAGTGTATTTACATTTTTTCTTCATTAGGTGGTTTAAGTAAATAAAAATTATCATATTTTTCTCAGGTATTTATAAGATGATTTTAAATCATAAAAAAGTCGCCGTTCCTAAAAGAATAATAGCTAAGCAAATGATTCCAGTTCTGATGTGTGCCGGTATGGAATTGTCTTATTTTTACTATTATGATACAATGTAATATTCATATTAGCCTATTTTGTCGTAGAATTCGGGGAGAAGGTGCAGTCGCCGTTTCAGATGCCTCTTAGTATTCAGAATTCTCTTACAGCGAATCAGTTCAATGCTATAATGACTGTGGTAAAAGAAATGGTCAATGTGGTTGGAACTGAATACCGATGAGCTGAAATCGAGCAACTTGGTTCAATGCAAGAACAACATAAGTAAGTGTCATTTTTACAATAGAATTTGTTGGTGTTGGAAAATAACATGAAAATTTAATTTTGAGCTCAATTATATTCATACATCTTTCATTCCCTTTGAAAATGATTGCATTTCACGATCCTGTTGCCGGTTATGATAGGTCAGGAAATGTCAAATTAAGGGAGTGAAGTTTTCTTTTAGGGATCTTGCATTTACCCTTTAAATGAGGAAATTAAAAAGTTGGAAATTACAGAGAGGTCATTTTTTTCAAAGGACCATAATAAGGACCCAACATTAATAAAAATGAAGCTATGGATGAATACATATACCCTTCATTGTGACCAAAATATCCAAATTTCAGCATCTCAGGTCATCCCATATCCCATTTAAGGTGGAAAAATTACATTTTCCTAATATTTTTGACCCTCAAACACACCATAGATGTGCCTTTTATAGGTTTCAATATTTTAAACTTCATTTGATTTCTCAGTGCTGATAAAAAAAAATTGAAAATTGGTCGGTTTCTTATTGAAAAAATAATCGTCTGATGAATAGGTAGTCACTTTTCATAGTGAATAGCAACAAAAATAAGTACCTATCCACCTTATGATGCCTGCATTACTCTGAACTGTCACTTTTATTGATGTTAACTGAATGAAAACTAATTCAATTTTTCTGTTTGAAAGGAATTTGGATTTTGATATCAATAACAACATTTCTAATAGTTCGGACACATCGCTGACATCCCAACAAACGGAAGATGAATTACAAGATTCAAAATGAATATTTCCGATAGGTGTATAAAAAAAAGGAAAGCAAGCCACTGAATTTACGTGAAAAACAATGGTACCTATCTCGAATAACAATATTTCAGATAAATCAAGTTACAATGGAGTTATTAACGCGAATCTTTTTTTAGCTTATTTAAACAAGGCGAGCATGCACCGTCGTCTCGAATAGAGCCAGTAATTAATCCTACACCGATCACTTCTTCTAAATCGAAACCAGCTCCGAAAGACCTAACTTCCGGCTTTCATAAATAGTAATTTGGATGAAGTGAAGTTGAATACATCTTGATCATCAAAACCATCGCCAAACATCTCCTCGTTGCAAACGTCTCTAAATATTCAAAATAATTTCAGCACTTTTCATAATACCTATCAACCGACGACGACGTACATGGCCAGTCAATAATCGTGGTCTTACTTTCAAGAGGGGCACATTCTTGGCCGATTACATTTTTACATCACCAGATTCAAACGATTTTGATTTTTGATGCACTTTGTAAATATTTAATACAATTTTATTCATTTTTTTGTTAATAATGTTACCTATCTTATTTATGATTATGAATTAGGAAGTTACCTACCTACGGAATTTTCTCGGTTGGTATTGTTTTGACTGCGAAATGTACAAGTATCAAGAGAACAAAGTAGAGGCTGGAGAATCAAAGGACAAAAAGGGTTTTCCCGAAATGGATCGAAATTATTTACAGACATTTTGACAAGGCCCAGGCAAGCATTAAAAATTCAAAATAATTCATCATGAAACAAACATTAGAAAGGAGTCAAGGACAGACAAATAAAGAGTGGAAAAAATTAGAAATAAGCTATCAAAACTGAAACTAATATTTAATTTTTTCAGAGGCAAACGATAATTTTCTGGTGGTATTTTTATTTTTTTGGTAATAACAAATCAAATTTTTTTATTTTTTTCATCTTGGAAATTTCAATTTTCAAAAAGAAAGACTGAAAGAATAAACAGGCTTGATCCGCATTCGATACAAAGACTAAACCTTTAGAAAATTTGTCTTTTCAGAAAACAATAATATTGTTGAGTTTTAGAATTTGAATAACTTTTTTCCAGAAATTGAAATTTTTAGGGCAAAAGCTTTCAAAAACAGGCTTGTAGGACCCCTCAGGTTTTGCGGTTGCTCTAAAATCAAGGTGTTTGTTTGGAGCTTTCAAATGGTCCGGTCCGGTCATTCTGTTCTACATTTTTTGCCTTTGTAGGTGGCGGTCTGGTTCGGTCCTGACCAGAAATTTGTATCCTGGTCATGGGTCAGCCCATGAGCCCAGGTTCAAAAAACGGTCTTTATTTTTCAGAAAGAAAAAACTTTCCAACACATTAGATGAGTCTAAAAATGGGATTTTTTTCTTTCAGAACATTGAAACTCCGAAAGATATTGAAACATACCTAATGGAATTTAATTCGAAATAAGCATCTAAAATGGCTCAAAAATTTGCGTTTCAAAAAAAAAATGTTTTTTAAGAGGGGTTTATTAGTGTTCAAAATTATATGTTTTATCATTTATGGATATTCTGAATCAGAAAATTCAATTTTAAAAAAATAAAAATAAAAAGACTCGAACAAAGCAACTAGCAAGGGCAAGGGCTGAACTGAAGTATTCGAAAATTTCATTCTGCCTTTGCCAGTTGGACATTTTCAAAAGTTGAACTTTGATGTTAAAGAAGCTGATAATGTTCTTGATGCAGAATTTCAGAATTAGACAACTATTTAAACCTGATCGAAGCAAGGGCAAAACCAAAAAAACTTTCATTTCAACTTTCAAGCTCCGAAAAAAGCAAAAAACTAAAAAAGTTGTTAGCGCACTAGATCAATTTGGCAACGTCTGGCAACATTGCAATCCTCCGTGCAATTTTCGGACTAGCCATTGACGTTATATCAAGAGTAGGGCACTAATCAAGAGGTACAACTAGTATAACATAACGTCAATGGGACTAGCTGATATGCAAATGATGATGACTCAAGACTCAAATTCTTTTTTCAGTTTTATTATTTAGGTATTTCACGATTCTTACCGTACGCATATTTGAGTAATTGAATCGATGAATCAGCGTTATGTTTCATATCCACATTGCTAAATTGTCAGCATCGTTGTTTTAATCCATTTTCAATGTGTAAGTAACTTTGTAAAGATAGGTACAAGGCTCCTATTATTTCAACGCTATGTAGATAAGCTATGTTGAACAAATATAATACTATTATTTAATGTTCTCCAGATTTATGAAGCACTGCAGAAATTGATGTTTCAATTTGACACGTCGTGAACATGCGTATTACTGCCGGAAAATGGACGTATTCAACAAGTTATACTGGACTGTCAGCAGCACCGTATCACAGCTGTCAACAGTTTTACCAGGGAATCCACTTACCAGAGAATACGAAGCCACTAATCATATCGCGAGCGCTGGACCAGGTTTGAAAACAATTCCACAAACTATAATTCTCAAAGCAAGCCATTTTTTAATGAAATTTCTCCATATCGTAGGACTACTGTGGAAGGTATTCAGCGGATTCAAGAAATCCACCAACCAAGAGGCCTCAATATTCTTATTAGAGAAGAAACAATTGGACAGATTGTCAAAGAATGATCGCGAAGCTGTGCTGGATACTTTCAGAAAAAGTATCTCTCAATTAGCTCGTCTAAGACATCCCCAAATTCTAGTGGTACAACATACTCTAGAAGAATCACGGTAAGTTCGTCGACCTTGAACCATGATTTAATACTCGTGCTATCGAACGAGAGTAGGTATATAGGTACACTTTGAACCAATACTATTTATGTGTTCGTTTGATAATACATTACCCTGTTTGTTACAGAGATAGTTTAGCTTTTGCTACTGAACCAGTTTTTGCTAGTTTGGCAAATATTTTGGGTAAAGTAGACAACGTACCAGTTCCAGTTCCTGCCTCGGTGGAAAACTACAAATTATTCGAAGTTGAAATAAAATATGGCTTGCAACAGGTCCATTAACCTTTTTTCATCATATCCTACCAAAAAAATTTGAAAACAAACTTAATTTCCAATTAATTTTTTACAGATTGCCGAAGGCTTTTCATTCCTACACAATGACGTGAAATTATTACACCGAAATCTATGTCTGTACAATATAGTAATCAACAAAGATGGTGCCTGGAAAATATTCGGATTTGATTACAGCGTTCACTGCATTAGTAGAGCAGAAGCTATCGTACGTTGCCAATATTATAGGTACCTAGGTTTCTAACTCACGATTAAGTTTTAAAACTAAATTCAAAATCTATTCAACAGGTAAGATGGCCGACTATCGAATATGCCATGGATGTTCACGCATTGGCTCAGCCAAAGTTAGATTACTTGGCTCCAGAATCCGGATTATTTGGCAAATTATTAGCGTCCAGCGATGTTTTTTCATTCGGAATGTTGATTTACGCTTTGTACAATAAAGGGCAACCTTTTCATTCCTCCAATAACAATTGGACAACGTATAATCAGAATGTGTCGAAATTTAAACGAATTTCTAATTCTGATCTGTTATCGATACCTCAAGAAATTAGAGAAATTGTCAAACTGATGTTGAACTATATGCCTGAGCTGAGGCCAGAATTTCATGACTTTTTAAAGGTAATATGTGATGAGTACAACTTTTTTTTATCTAATTGGATGGATCGTATTATTCTATTCCATGTTGTATTTTTTTTCAGTCTGAATTTTTCGATGATGTTAGTGTCAAAGCATTAAGTTATTTGGATTCGATGTTTCAATGGGATAATCTTCAAAAATCACAATTTTATGAAGGATTGCCTCAAATTTTAGAAAAACTTCCCCACCGTGTATCAGTATTTAGGTAAAAAAAAAAAAAAAAAAAAGGATAGGTACCTACATTTACTGTCCCCTTATTTCACAATAAACGTATTTTTCACCTTAATCAAATTTCTGTTTACAGGATAATTCCATGTTTGGCAAAAGAATTCGTCAATCCAACCATGGTGCCTTTCGTCTTACCAAGTGTATTCGCCATCTCCGAAAGTTGTACTGAAGAAGAATTTACCCAGTATATTTTACCTATCTTAAAACCAGTCCTAAGGATGCGAGAACCTGTGCAAGTGAGAAAAGTCAAATAGTACTTTTTGAATACCTACATTAATATTGCAGTGTACTTACTAGAACTGTGCATTTTTTGCAGATTTCACTTATCTGTATACAAAAAATGGAACTAATGCTGAAACTCGCTCCCGCCAATGAAATAGAATCAGAAATTTTACCCATGTTATTTCGAGCACTCGAGTGTAATTCGCAACAGTTGCCAGAACTATGTTTATCCGTTATACCCTGCACTTTCGCTACCTTAATCGACTACCCGGCGATGAAAAGATCTGTGATCTCTCGTATTCTAGGACTCTGCATTGTAACTAAGTGTACTTCGGTGAGTGACATTGGAAAATTTTTTGTTCATCTATTGGAACTTCTACTCAATTTTATATACTTTCCAGGTTCGAGTGAATTGTTTAGTTTGTATCAGTAAACTAGTGGAGCATTTAGATGCACTCGGAATTTTTGCTGGTATTATACCTTTCTTTCGTTTAATTAAATCCGAAGAGCCGGAAGTTCTGATGAGTATTGTAGGTAAAAATATTTTCAGTCCTTATTAATTATTCAACGATTTTCATTATGCAGTTATGTTTTTACATTTTATTTTCATTATAGGTGATTTAGTTTATTAAAAATTATCATGTTTTCCTCAGGTGTTTATAAGATGATATTAAATCATAAAAAAGTCAGGATTCCAAAAGAAATAATGGCTGACCAAATGCTTCCTTTTTTGATCCCTCTTAGTATTGAGAATAGTTCTCTTACTGAGAATCAGTGCAACGAAGTAATGACTGTGGTAAAAGAAATGGTCAATAGGGTTGAGATTGAACACCGAGCTGAACTGCAGCAACTTAGTTCAATGCAGGAACAGCAGAAGTAAGTGTCATTTTTTCAAATACAAAGTTGTCGGTGTTGGAAAAATAACGTTAAAATTTAATTTTGAGCTCAAATTAGACGATTTTAGGCATGTCACATTTTATTTACACACATCTTTCATTCATTCCCTTTGAAGATAATTGCATTTCACGATCTGTTGCCTGTTCTGATAGATAGAGTTATTAAAGCGATTTTTTTTTCAGCTTATCTGAACAAGGCGAGCTACACCATCGTCTCGGACGGAGCCAGTAATTCATCAATCTGGATAAATGATGTTGAATACATCTTCATCATCAAAACCATCGCCAAACATCTCCTCGCTGCAAATGTGTCTCCAAATATTCAAAATAATTTCAGCACTTTTCATAATACCTAAGTATCAACCGACGACGACGTACATGGCCAATTTGATGTCGATGATGTCCAATAATATCGCATTTCCTGTGCAGAGTGTACCCTTAAATTCTTCAGGGCTTAGTCCGCAACAGCATTTTTCAATAACAACATCGCCAATAATAGTATAAATTTATCTCCTGCGCTTAGTAATAATATGACAATAAAAGCGTCGGCTGAACCTTTAACTTCGTCAAGAAAATAATGATTTTTTGAATTGAGTTTACAGTCATTCATAACGCGTTATTATGTACTTTTTACTTGAGTTACCTTACTACCTAGTCAATAATCGTGGTTTTACTTTCAAGTGGGCCACATTCGGTGCCGATTACTTTTCTACGTTATACCAGATTCAAACGATTTTGATTCTTGATACACTTTGTAAATACATAATATTTAATGATGTTACGTCTTATGATTATGAATTATAGGTACCTACGAAATTATCTTTGTTGGTATTGTTTTAGCTGCGAAATGTACAAGTAGGTACCGAGAGAACGAATTTGCTTTTCGAATTAGAGGACAAAAAGGGGTTTCCCGAAATGGATCGAAATTATTTACAGACATTTTGACAAGGCCCGGGCAAGCATTAAAAATTCAAAATAATTCATCATAAAACAAACATTAGCAAGGACAGAGGACAGATAATAAGGAGGATAAAAATTTGAAATATCAAAACTGAAACTAATATTTTTTTCAGAGGCAAAATGATCATTTAATGGTGGTAATTTGTGGTAATGACAAATGCCATTTTTTCATCTTAGAAATTTCAATTTTCTTAAAGAAAGAATAAACAGGCTCGATCGATGCGAGGGCTAACTAAATAACCTTTAGAAAATTCGTATTCTGAGGAAGTGAGGAGTAAAAAACAATGCAAAGTTTCAGAATTTGAATAACTTTTTGAGTTTTTTCCAGAAATTTTTAGGGCAAATATAAGTTTCCCAAAATTTGTGTTTCAAGAAAAAAAAAAGTGTTTTTACAAGGGGAGTTTATTACCTTAAATAAATATGTGTTATTCAGAAAGTGCAATTTTGAAAAAGAAAAATACCCGAACAAAGCAAGGGCTAAATAGTAAATTATTCGAAAATTTTATTTAAATTATTTATATTTATCAATCAAGAAATTAATTACTAAAAGGTCGATGGGTATAGTTTTTTTTTTTTTATAAGGAAGGATAGCCCGATAGGTCAATTTTTCTGTCTTTGGGCCTCGACTTTTTCAAAAGTTGAAGAAGCTGATTTGTTTCTGATGCAGAAATTATTTAATAAACCCACTCGAAGCTAATCGAAGCGAGGGCAAAACCTTTGACTATATATACATGGACTGCTATCTCCTATTGTTGTTGAACGGGAATCGTGAAGCCAAAGCAATGGAGGTACTTAATCGGGACATGGGCTCTGAGCATGCGCGAGATTTCGTTGCAGCGAGCAGTGCGGTTGTTGGAACGTAGGAGGGTGTCCGTCGCTGGTGATTGGAAGGTGTGAGCGCGGTTCGGATTCCTGCGCGCGCATGAAAATTCCCGATGCTCCGATTAAGTACCTCCATTACTTCGGCTTCATCGGTGACAATGAAGATAGCAGTCCATGTATATATAGTCAAAGGGCAAAACCAAAAGCTTTCATTTCAACTTTCAAGAATTCAAGCACCGAAAAAACTGAAAAAGTTGTCAGCGCGCTAGATTTGGCAACGTTGCAATCCAACGTGCAACTTTCGGATTAGCTGATATGCAAAATGATATGATAAGACTGAGATGCTCAACACAAATTATTTTTTCAGCCGTTTTATTACTAATTTCACGATTCTTACGCTTAGATATTTGAGTGATTGAATCAATAAAACAGATCCGCGTTGCTAAATTGTCAGCATCCTTGTTTTAATCCATTTTCAATGTGTAAGTAACTTTGTAAACAATGAGCATAGAGCCATAGACACAAGGATCCTATTATTTCAACCATACGATAAAAAAATATAATACTTGTATTTGATGTTCTCCAGATTTATGCAGCACTGCAGAAATTGATGTTTAAATTCGACTCGTCGTGAATATGCATATTACAGCCTGAAAATGGACGTACTCAATAAGTTATACAGTACAGTCAGTAGCACCGTATCACAGCTGTCAACAGTTTTACCAGGGAATCCGGTTACCAGAGAGTACGAAGCCACTAATCATATCGCGAGCGCTGGTCCAGGTTTGAAAACAATTCCACAAACCGTAATTCTCAAACCAAGACATTTTTTAATGAAATTACCTCATCGTAGGACTACTGTGGAAGATATTCAGCGGATTCAAGAAATCCACCAACCAAGAGGCTTCAATATTCTTATTAGAAAAGAAACAGTTGGATAGATTGTCAAAGAATGATCGCGAAGCTGTGCTAGAAACTTTGAGAAAAAGTATCTCTCAATTAGCTCGTTTAAGACATCCTCAAATTCTAGTAGTGCAACATACCCTAGAAGAATCACGGTAAGTTCGTCGACCTGCAACCAGGATTAAATACTCGTGCTTTCAAACGAGAGTACACTTTGAACCAATACTATTTATGTGTTCGTTTGATAATACATTACCCTGTTTGTTACAGAGATAGTTTAGCTTTTGCTACTGAACCAGTTTTTGCTAGTTTGGCAAATATTTTGGGTAAAGTAGACAACGTACCAGTTCCAGTTCCTGCCTCGGTGGAAAACTACAAATTATTCGAAGTTGAAATAAAATATGGCTTGCAACAGGTCCATATAAACCTTTTGTCATCATATCCTACCAAAAAAAAATTGAGAACAAACTTAATTTTCGATTCATTTTTACAGATTGCCGAAGGCTTTTCATTTCTACACAATGACGTGAAATTATTACACCGTAATCTATGTCCGCACAATATAGTTATCAATAAAGAAGGTGCCTGGAAAATATTCGGATTTGATTACAGCGTTCACTGCATTAGTGGAGCAGAAGCTATCGTACGTTGCTAATTATAAGTTTCAAACTCACAATTAATTTCTAAAACTAAATTCAAAATCTATTCAACAGGTAAGATGGCCGACTATCGAATATGCCATGGATGTACACGCATTGGCTCAGCCAAGTTTAGATTACTTGGCTCCAGAATCCGGATTATCTGGCAAATTATTAGCGTCCAGCGACGTGTTTTCATTCGGAATGTTGATTTACGCATTGTACAATAAAGGCCAACCATTTCATTTCTCCAATAATAATTGGACAACGTATAACCAGAATGTGTCGAAATTTAAACGAATTTCTAATTCTGATCTGTTATCGATTCCTCAAGAAATTAGAGAAATTGTTAAACTCATGTTGAACTATATGCCTGAGCTGAGGCCAGAAGTTCATGATTTTTTAAAGGTAAAGTGATCATCCCAACCTTTTTTTTTTCGAACCAATTGAATGAAAATCGCATTATTCTATTCCACGTCGTATTTTTTTGCAGTCTGAATTTTTCGATGATGTTGGTGTCAAAGCATTAAGTTATTTGGATTCCATGTTTCAATGGGATAATCTACAAAAATCACAATTTTATAAAGGATTGCCTCAAATTTTAGAAAAACTTCCCCACCGTGTATCAGTATTTAGGTAAAAAAAAAAGATTCATTTACTGTCCCCTCATTTCACAGTAAACGTATTTTTACGTTGTTCAAATTTCTGTCTACAGGATAATTCCATGTTTGGCGAAAGAATTCGTCAATCCAACCATGGTCCCTTTTGTTTTACCAAGTGTATTCGCCATCTCCGAGGGTTGTACTAAGGAAGAATTTACTCAGTATATTTTACCTTTTTTAAAACCAGTCCTAAGAATGCAAGAACCTGTGCAAGTGAGATAAAATCAAATGCTATATTTGAAATACCTATTACTACAATGTACTTACTGGAACTGTGCATCTTGCAGATTTTACTTATTTGTATGCAAAAAATGGAACTGATGCTGAAACTCACTCCGGCCGATGAAATAAAAGCAGAAATTTTACCCATGTTATTTCGAGCGCTCGAGTGTAATTCGCAACAGTTGCAAGAACTATGTTTATCTGTTATACCCACTTTTGCTACCTTAATCGATTACCCGGCGATGAAAAATGCTCTGATGCCTCGTATTAAAAAACTCTGCTGTGTAACCAACTGTACTTCTGTGAGTGACATTGGAAAATTTTTGTTAATCTATTGGAACTTTTACTCAATTTTATATGTATATGTATTTTTCAGGTTCGAGTGAATTGTTTGGTTTGTATCGGTAAATTAATGGAGCATTTAGATAAATGGCTGATTTTGGATGATATTATACCTTTCTTACCTCAAATTAAATCCAAAGAGCCGGCAGTTCTGATGAGTATTATAGGTAAAGATATTCTCAATCTTTATTAATTATTGCAGGGATGAAAACGTTTTGGAACAACTACTTTTGGAACCATCACTGTCCGTTTTTTTGGTCAGATTTGAACATTTAGAATAGAAAAATAACAAAAGAACCAACATCGTTGAAACGCCCTGTTTTTACCAAACTAGGAAACATTTTTTGTTTCAATTTTTTTTCTATATTCTGTGACTGGAACAATTTGAACACCAAAAGTGAAATACAGAGAACAACTAGAACAAATAAAACAGTTTGAAATTTGAATATGGATCAATAACCTGAAAGGTACCTTTTGAAACTAAAAACAAAAAAAAAAATCAAAGCCACACTTGAGAACCTTTTAGAAACCTCAACCTATAATCACTCGTTTCCAAAGGTCCTGAAAATCACCACCAATTCAAATTTAAACGATTTTCATCCCTGATTAATTCAACGATTTTCATCATGCAATCGAGTACTTGCGTTTTTTTCTTCATTAGGTGATTTATTTCAATAAAAATTATCATTTTCTCCTCAGGTATTTATAAGATGGTTTTAAATCATAAAAAAATCACCATTCCTAAAGAAGTAATGGCTGGCCAAATACTTCCATTTTTGATGCCTCTTAGCATCGAGAATTCTCTTACATTGAATCAGTTCAACGCTGTGATGACTGTCGTAAAAGAAATGGTCAATATGGTCGAGACTGAACACCGAGCTAAACTGGAGCAACTGAGTTCAATGCAAGAACAACAAAAGTAAGTGCAAAATGAAGTAATACAAATAACATATTATTTAATATTTCAAGGGATTTTTGGTAGGTACATTATTTAAATAGTATGTTGTAGGTAGTTCATTGTTCTTTGAAAAATGATACTTGAAAAATTTGGAGAATAATTAAAAATTCCAAAAAAAATTTAATTCTGATTTCTTAGATGTTTCATTTAAATAATTTTGAAAAAAGCAATCGGAATCTGCCCTTGAAATGTTTTTAGTTTTTTTTTTTTTTTCAACAGAAAATCAAATACGATTTTAGGTACTTTATTCTTCATTATAATTGCAATTGAGAGGCTTCATGGAAAAAGGGCTTTAGTCAATTTTTTTCACTGATTGTTATACTCAAGTTCAAATGGACTTGAAAATTTTTTATACAAGCCAAAATTTTCCAATTTGTTTTTTTAAAAAAAATGTCAATGCATTCAAAATTGTTAATGAAGAAAAAAAAACAAAAAAAAATCACTACGGTCCTTTTCCATGGAAGCTCTCAATTTCAAGCCTTGAAAAGCCCCGGAGGCCCGGAAAGCCCTGGACACTGAGCCCTGAAACCCAAACCCAAGTTTCCTGGACCCCAATCCAAGCCCAAGACCTAATAAATTTTTGATTGAAAGCCCAAACTCCGAAACCCGGAACCCGAAAAAAAATCGTTCGGGGCCTCATCCCTGAAAATTACAGAGAGTCATTTTTTATGGATCATATCAAGGATCAAAAATTGTTATGAATGGTCAAAAATGAAGCCATATTTTCCTACTATTTTTGACCCTCAGACACTCCATTAATGTGCCTAACTGCCTATGTGCCTTTTATAGGTTTCAATATTTTCAACCTAATTTGGGTTGGTCTTTGATTGAAAAATTAATCATCTAATAAATTTTGAACTGTCGCATTTATTGAGTTAAATTGAATGGAAACTAATTCAAATATGTATTCTGTTTAAAAGGAATTTCGATTTCGGTACCAATAACAACATTTCTAATGGTTTGGACACATCGCTGACATCCAAACAAACGGAAGAATTACAAGATGTATTCAAAATGAATATTTCCGATAAAAGTGTGAAAAAACAGGAAAGCAAGCCATTGAATTTACGTGAAAAACAAAGGTACCTATCTCGAATAGCAATTAATAAGTTACGAGTATTATACAGTTATTAACTCGAATCTTATTTTAGCTTATCTAAACAAGGCGAGCTACACCAGCGTCTCCAGATGGAGCCAGTAATTAATCCTACACCGATCACTTCTTCTAAATCGAAACCAGCTCCGAAAGACCTAACTTCGACTCTGATAAATAGTAATCTGGATGAAATGAAGTTAAATACATCTCTATCATCGAAACCATCGCCGAACATCTCATCGCTGCAAATGTCTCCAAATATTCCGAATAATTTCAGCACTTTTCATAATTCCTATCAACCGACGACGACGACGACGTACATGGCCAATTCGATGTCCAATTTCAATAATACCGCATTTCCTGCGCAGAATGTACCCATAAATTCATCGGGGCTTAGTCCTGCAGCTTTTTTCAATAACAACCTCGCCAATAATAATATAAATTTATCTCCCGCGCTTAGTAATGTGAAAACTAAAGCGTCGGCTAAACCGTTAACATCGTCGGAAATTAATGATTTTTTGAATTGAGTTTTCAGTGATTACGATAACATAACGCGTGTTATTATGTATTACTTAATTAAGTGTTTCGTTTACCTAGTCAATAATCGTGGTTTTACTTCCATTTTATACCCCCGTCACATTTTAAAATTTTTCTTATTAAGTCAACACGAGAGTGAAAGTTATATACTAGATGAGCACATTCGGTGCCGATTACTTTTTTTACGTTATCAGATTCAATCGATACATTTTGTAAATATTTAATACGTTTTTATTCATTTTTTTTTTGTTATTAATGTTACCTTTTATGATTACGATGAATTAGGTACCTACAAAATTATCTTTGTTGGTATTGTTTTGACCGCAAAATGTACAAGTACCAAGAGTACGAATTTGCTTTGGTTAAAGACGCTTCGTATTACAAGAATGCGAAGATGATCGTTGATCTATTGTAAACTACCTATACATAAACATTCCAGTAACGCTTAATAAACGTTTATATTTGTGTGTATCTTTTTCAAAAGTTTTTATTTAATGAGTTGTTTAAAATTAGAAGAATTCTAACACAGAAATAAGAAGTTTTCAAAAAAAAATATATTTGATTTTGATTCACTCATTTTTTTTTCAACTTCGAGGGTGTCATACAGTAGTCCGGCATATGACAATAGGAGTAATTGAACCCCCCAGACAACTTTTTTCTTAAAGGGGACATCCTAAGGAACATTTTAAAGCAAACTTGCCCAAAAAAAAAGTTGGCTTTACTTACAAAATGGCGGCCAGTTTGATTGACAGGTCTGCCGTAATCGCAGATTTTGCGTTTCAACATAGGACTTGCACGAAATATTTCAAACTTTACAAAGATAGATCGAAAGATCATGCAAAAATTTATCACCTGTCAAAATTTCAAGTGCTAAAGTGCGTTTTTCGATTTTTGGTGAATTTCTGAAAATCGAATTTAGGGCAAAAATGAGGGAAAAAATCAAAATTTTACCAAATTGACCAAGAAAGCTGAAATTTGGGATATTCCCTATTTTCGACATGCCAAATCAATTGGAAACGATTTCAACCCGTTTTGAGCAGTTCTGGAGCCTCCAGCAGATTTTTGAAACTCGAAATTCCCACAAAATTCCATCGAATTGGAGTTGTAAAGCTAAAATTTATTCTGAAAACTAATTTCAATACGCAACGAAGTACTGCAGGTGAATTTCAAGTCGTTTTGGAGCCTCCAGCGACTTTTTGAAAATTCCTAAAGCCTCCAGTAGATTTCTGAAATTTTAAATTTTCACAAAATTTCATCAAATGGAGATGGAAAGCTGAAATTTACTCTACACTCAAATTTTAACACCCTCTGAAGACGACTTCAGGTAGGTTCAAGTCATTTTAGGGCCTCCAGCGACTTTTTTGAAAATTACTGGAGCCTCCAGTAGATTTTTGAAACTTGAAATTTCCCCAACATTTATTTATCAAATGGAGTTGGCAAGTTGAAATTTACTTCGCAGACTACATGGTGGTTTCAAAGGGTTTTGAAGCTTCCAGCTACTTATAGGAAATTTCAATTTTTCAAAAAAACGTCATACAACTTTTCAAAAAGTTGCTGGAGGCTCCCAAACGACTTGAAATTCATCAGCAGTCAACTTCGTAGCGTATTGAAATTAGTTTGCAGAATGAATTTCGACTCTCCATCTTGGTTTGATGATATTTTGGGGAAATTTCAAGTTTCAAAAATCTACTGGAGGCTCCAGTAATTTTCAAAAAAGTCGCTGGAGACCCTAAAATGACTTGAACTCACCTGAAGTCGTCTTCAGAGGGTGTTGAAATTAGTTTGCAGAATAAATTTCGACTCTCCATCTCAAGTTTGATGAAATTTTGTGAAAATTCAAAGTTTCAGAAATCTGCTGGAGGCTTTAGGAATTTTCAAAAAGTCGCTGGAGGCTCCAAAACGACTTGAAATTCACCTGCAGTACTTCGTAGCGTATTGAAATTAGTTTTTAGAATAAATTTTAGCTTTAAAACTCCAATTTGATGGAATTTTTTGGGAATTTCGAGTTTCAAAAATCTGCTGGAGGCTCCAGAACTGCTCAAAACTGGTTGAAATCGTTTCCAATTGATTTGGCATGTCGAAAATAGGGTATATCCCAAATCTCAGCTGTCTTGGTCAATTTGGTAAAATTTTGATTTTTTCCTTCATTTTTGGCCTAAATTCGATTTTCAAAAATTCACCAAAACTCGAAAAACGCACTTTAGCACTTGAAATTTTGACAGGTAATAAATTTTTGCATGATCTTTCGATTTACCTGTGTACAGTTTGAAAAATTTCGTGCAAGTCCTATGTTGAAACGCAAAATCTGCAATTTCGGCTGACCTGTCAATCAAAATGGCCGCCATTTTGTGAGTAAAGCCAACTTCTTTTTGCGCAAGTTTGCTTCGAAAAGTTCCTTAGGATGTCCCCTTTAAGAAAAAAGTTGTCCCGGAGGATCGGCGGGAGGGGGGTGCAATTACTCCTATTGTCATATGCCGGACTACAGGGGATCAACTAACTAACGTATTAGATGATCATTTCTTTCCATCTTCAGTTTCCCACACAAAATCTGAACAAAAAAAATGCGATTGTAAAATGAAAAAAAAGAAAAACTCATAACGTATATTATTGTTCAATATAAGCACTTTGATAAAACGCCACTATAAATATTAGAATACATATAAATACACACTACGTTCTCGTATTTCTCACTTCGTTAAACATTACTTACACGTTAAAAAATACTATCGAATAAAACTCCTTTTTTAAAAAAATCAAAAAAAATTCACAAACCAATCCGCGTAAAACAAAAAAAGTTTAAACCATTATACGAACTGTCCACAATTTACAATACGTCTTCGTAATAAATATCATACTTGCGAAATGAGTAATCACAAAAGTAAAAGCATCGGCTTCGAAAATATGAAAAAAAAATAAATAAGTAAAATAAAATTACGAGTAAGTAAATAAAAATACCCGTTTTATTGCATTTTTTTCGAAACAAAAAAAAACTATAAGTTTGTTAAGAAAAATAAAATGAATCAAAACTAGATTAAACCATCGCGAAATTACACAAATAAAAAAAATTATATAAGATGCATTTTAAACAAACGTCACACAAACACACACTGTCTTTGTATAGTATTCAATAAATTAAACACTTTCACCCCGTAATACTATTACATGAAAAAAAAAATCACGATTCTTATTTTAACATGAAAATAAGATACAAATTATAAATCCGTCCGCGATGTAGTTCTAGATTTGCGGTACTACAAGTATGTACAGTCCACCACGAGCATCACAAAAATATCAAAACGAAACCGGTTAAGTTAATCGCAATCGCGCGGCGCGGGCACAATTCTTCGGATGATAAAAAATCAATCACATTACTACTGTAACTGAAACAACGAAATGATAACAAATAATCAAAATCAATAAATACAACAAAAAAAATAAAAATAAAACAATAAATACGACACAAAATTCTGGCTAAAACTTAACATGAACCCCGCACTTATTTTACACCACGAAAACTCTACGAATCGATAACAAATTGTAAAAAAAATATTCGCGTACTCGAAATAAAAGGTAACGATAATTTCAAGGGTTAAAAAAATGAAAAAAATCGCGCACATAAACACCATACATATTGCGGGTCACACCGATACGTTCGTCACTTGAAAAAATTGTCGAATTTTAATCGAAACTTATTCGCTAATTTTTCCATTTTTCAGAAAAACAAAGCACTTAACATCTGCACTAAATGATCGTGTAACTATATCGTAGAACACTCAAATCAGTCACTAAAATTAACACCACTTCACTACATAGGTATTGCAACACTATAGAGTAGAAAAAAGACGCCCACAATAACTTGCAATAACGAACTTTTCGCGAAGACGATCTATCGAAGTCGAGATTATTATTTTACATACATGTAAGATGAACAAAACTTATTCGCGCAAGAATACCATCGTAATTGGTTTTCTAAAACGAGATTTTAATCGACGATTTTACACCACTAAACATGATTGTGTATGTTCGAGAGTATGCTTTTTCAACGAATCAATTCGAAAGGCCAATTAAACAAACCTATAAATACATAAGAAAAACAGATGATGAATATTACACACAATTAGGTAAAAAAAAAAATGAGTAATTAATATCAACGAGTTGGTGAAATACATGAATTACCCCTCCGTTCAGGCAATCAGAAGACAGAGTTCTTACCAATGGGGATGTCAGTAGTCACTAGTCAGTACCTGCTGTAACTAAAATAATGCTTAGGTAAACATTGAAATTTGCTGACTGTGTGTTCGGAGAGCCTAACCTAATCCCAAAACCGAGCTGATTCGACATGAAATGACCATGCAAAGGCTGAAATTTTCGGAATTTTTTTCGCTATAAAAACCAATAATTTTGAAGGGGAGAGAGAAGTAAAAAATATTCACAAGGATAAAATAAAAATTGCATTTCGTAAATTAAAAATCCAAAATTTTCAAAACGAAATATTGAAAATCCAGTTTTACCCCCCCCCCCCCAACCACAATTAACTCTCTTCTACAGTATGACACAAAAGTAGTGCTCGGTGGTTTTTATTTCCAAGTGGGAAGAGCTAGCGAAATGAATGAAGCGTCGTTGAGTAGGGAAAAATAAGGACTTTCAAAAGCGACCTTGAAAATTTCAGGCTCATGCACAGGATGTCCACAAATTAAAAAAACCGGTTTGGTCAAAAAATGCAAACTGGTTTTTATTGGCGCCATGTATTCCACATTTTAAGGCGTCAAAAATGTGATGAATTTTTTGAAACCTGTTCATTAATTTACAACCAGTTGACAAAAAATACCCAAAAAATGTAGATAGAGAAAAAAACTTGAAACAAAATGTAATATTCTGGCTAGATTTCATCAGTATTTTCATCTGCTAACTTTAATCACGTCACTAATCGGTTCAACTCGTTCATCCCCTAATTCAAATTAATTAAAACTCTAAATCAAAATATTTACTCGCGCTTTCAAAATTCATTAAGCGTTGTAAATTTAAAATCAAAACATTTACCCATGGTTTGGGTCAATTATTAAACAGTAAAATTTTATAGCTGTGGCCTCTTCAATTCCCACAGCCACCCCCTATTCATGTGATAATTTGATTCTCATAAATGTCAAATTTTTTCACCCTTGTGCTAGCGACCATTTCAATATGATTAAAAACTGAAATTATTTGAATACTTTAATATTTTCTCATACCAAAAAGTTGACACTTGTAACAATTTGTACAAGAGCTAATGAGCTCTAAGTGCTTTTTAAACCCCTTTAAAATTAACCACAAGTACATTCAAAACATTGACATGACATTTACAACTTTTTTATCACTTACTAATTATTCAGAATTGTAACCCTTTTTCATTTGTCGCGCCCACGCACCCTCAAAATTTCAATTTTACGATGTCATAAATGTCATTCACATTATGAAATTGCACGTCCTTTTTGATCCTTTCCCAAAATAGATTTAAATCAAACTGTCATACCAATTTACCCAATTCACAGCCCTCCCTCTCAAAACAAACCAAATTTTAATATAAATAGAATTAGGATGAGTCTACAAATCCTCAGTTTTTTTCGGACCTTCTAATAGATACTTTGAGTTCTGTTTTACAGTTGTTCGTTTCTCAACTACCTACTGTCAAACCCCCTAATTTCGGACACCTTTTTCATGTTTTTCGTAAAAGGCTTTAAAACGAGCGATTCAACTTTGTGTTTGTCTTCACATTCTCATAGAATGTCACCGTGTGAACAGTTTTTGAGCATCAATTTATTAATTTTACGTGATTTTGTTTGTTTAATTTGAATTCGAAAAGTGTCCGAAATTAGATCCAAGGTACCCTAATTTCGGACACTTTTTCTTTAACGTGGGAACTCGAAAATTTTAGTTGAAAAAGAAATTATTTACCTCTGAAAAACAACTCCAATCAAAAACAGCTCGAATCATGATGTGAAATGTAGAGAAAAACGATTTTTCAAGGAAATGTTCAGCACTCTCATTATCCACTTTCTCATTAGAAAAATAAGTTGGTAACATTGAACAATTTCTTATCAAACTCCTTGTTGATGATTTTACGACTCCGACTTTTACTTTTCAGTATGGTTTTTAGGAAAATGAGTGAAATAATAGTACAATATCTTCATCAAAACTGAAAACACTTGAAAAAATACCTCCGAACTCGAAAAATACACATTTGCAAGTGCATCAGTGTTACCCTTCCAAACTCGGTAAAGCGTTAACCAAAGTGTCCGAAATAATGATCCGTTTCGCGACTTTTTCAGTTTTTAGGATTTAAATAATAGACACAAAACGTGAAATTTGATAAATGAATTTTATTTTTAATTACCAGTGACTTCTTGATATTTTAGAGCGATTTTCGTGGTTATGAAAGCATTTGGATAGACTCTGTGAATAACTTTTTCCCCACACTTTACATGAAGCACTTTGTAAAGTCCATCTTAATGGCTAAATAAATAGTGTAAAATGAAAATTCTTACATCAGGGAGATTGTCCGTGATCTAAACTAATAGAAGAAGTGTTCACTTTTACTTGTACCCTTGGTTCTTATCAATAAAAGAGCAAAAACACTGAGTGTCCGAAATTACGTACCCTGTCCGAAATTAGGGGTTTTGACAGTACTTTGTATTTTTAAAAAGTTCGTTACTGAATTTTGTCATTGTCGAGTTCACAATTTCAATTTATTTTGTTCACTAGTTTTCAAGTATAGTTTTTCGGGAGATTTATTGAATTTATTTGCGAATCAATTTATGGGTCAATTATTTTTACTCTTGAGTCAACAAACGTTTTTTATAGCGAATTTTATAATTTTTCACAAGATCATTTGAGAATTTAGATTTTTGGTTCGCAAACCCATTTATGGCACCTGAGATTTCCTGTCAATTTTACTAGTTCAATTTATTCGACTTAATTGTCAAGTCTCCTTTTGGAGTTTTATTTTATTTATTTAAATTTTAGTTTGAGTTTTTCCTTACTTTGCCTAAACTTGATTTCAAATTTTTTGTATTTCGTGTAAATAACAATTTAAACATTTTTCCAATTTAACCGTAAATTTTGATTTTTATAAATTTAGATTTTATTACTTTTTATCCACAATTCTATCTTGAATATATCAAATTAAATTTTGAAAACTTGAATTTTCAAATTTTATGTAATTCGTGAAAAATTACACAATTCTGTCAATCACATTTTGAAACCAGTTCATTGGTTCGCATTTAGCAACCAGTTTTTGATAATCACCTAAAAAACATTCAATATAGGGAAAAAATCTTGAAACAAAAGTTGTAGAGCGTAAAAAATTGAACCATTTTCACGGATAGGATTTTGAAACCGATTCATTAGTGCACATTTTAGCAACCATGTGTTTTTGACAAACGCCTAAAAATTGGAGATAGAAAAAAACTAAAAATTTTGAAACATAAGTTGTAGAGTGTAAAAAGTTGAAGTATATTTGATAATCAGATTTTGAAACCGGTTTACTAATTTGCGGAAAGCCATCAAAAGTTACCTGGTTACAAATTAATTAGCAATTTTCAAAATCTAATCAGTAAAAATGTATCAATTTTTCACGCTCTGCAACTTTTGTTTCAAGCTTTTCCCCCTATATTCAATTTTCAGTTGATTATCAAAAACTGGTTGCTGAATGCGAACCAATGAACCGGTTTCAAAATGTGATTGAACAGAATTTTGTAACTTTTCCCGCCCACAACTTTTATTCCAAGCTTTTTTCTTAATCTCCAATTTTTAGGTAATTGTTGATAACTGGTTGCAAATTAATGAACCGGTTTCAAAATCCGATCCGCGAAAATGGTTCAATTTTATACGCTCTACAACTTTTGTTTCAAGCTTTTCCCCCCTATATTCAATTTTCAGTTGATTATCAAAAACTGGTTGCTGAATGCGAACCAATGAACCGGTTTCAAAATGTGATTAGACAGAATTGTGTAATTTTTCACGCTCTACAACTTTTGTTTCAAGCGTTTTTCTCTAACTACATTTTTGGGGTATTTTTTGTCAACTGGTTGCAAAATAATGAACCGATTTCAAAAAATCATATCACGTTTTTGCCGTCTGAAAGTGTAGAATACATTGCACCAATAAAAACCAGTTTGAATTTTTTGACCAAACTGGTTTTTCGATTTGTGGACACCTTGCGCATGGGCCTGAAATTTTCAAGGTCGCTTTTGAAAGCCCTTATTTTTCCCTACTCAACGCCGTGCCGCTTCATTCATCTCGCTAGCTCTTTCCACTTGGAAATAAAAGCCACCGAGCATTACTTTTGTGTCATACTGTATTCCTCATACCGCCTTGCTTTCGACCTTTTCTAGGAGTTCCTTAGCTTTCACAGGAATCAAATTTTCCCTCCAGATTTTCAAAACTGTTTTAAAACAAATGCAAGAACTCGAACGTCTGAATACTCATTTTTAAACTTCTACAAATTTTGAAACTGGGATCATTCTCGATTTTAACCGCAATCATGAAAAATGAGAAAACAGCTGTCCAAATTTTTCCCTCGACTTACCACAGAACCTCAATTGAACGATGATTAATCGCTGTAAAAACTGGATTAGTAAACCAACAATAAAAATACTCGTGCAAATGAGCTGTATCGAGCATCGCAGTTCATACTTACGAAAAATATGTAGACCACGCGAAGTACACAGCACAAATTGGAGCCGATCTACGCGGCGGCGTCATTTTTCACGACGACGATCATAAGGTGATCTTCCTTCATACTTTCGGCTGACATCGCGTGGGCGGTACGTTTGAGCAAATCGGCCGCGAACTGACAGGGCGGAAAAGCGTACAGTACTCCCTTGGCTTCGGTATCTTTATTGAACAAAGATATCACACCGGCGGCTTCTTTCTGCTTCAAATACGAGATGAGATTTCTCAGCGGTCTGCATTGAGCGGTAGTTTCGTCGAAAAATATACTAGACGAAGGGCCGGGTAGTCCGACAAAAATCCCGTAACCAGGAGATGAAACGATACGCTTCGAAACGTCTTCCAATTTAGCCGTATCTAAGCGTAATCTTTGCGAAATTCTCAGCAGGTGTTTGCTTTCGTCACTTTTCATCAGAACGTTGATTATGTTACCGTCGCCATCGGTGATATGGAACTTGGCCGGGAACAGCGAGCTTTTAAGGATCAGCGCTCCTTGCCAAGCGTTAGTAGTGCAACGTGTGATATCAGCCAAAGACGTAGCCGTGGCCAGAGCTCCGTTGAAACGGTTATCGGAGTCGCTTTCGCTGTTATTGCAAGATGAACGTACTCGTTTATATTTATGACCATCGTAATCTCGATCTGCGGCTTCTTTGGCCCAATCGTCTTCCTTCGGGTAGTCGTTCGGACTGCTGAGGGTGCGACTGCCGTACGAGTCTTTGTCGTTTTTACCTCGTTCGCTCCATAACGTGACACCGGGTGGAATACCAGGCGGCCTGCTGTCGTATTCGTAATCGGTATTCCATAAAGGTTCGTAAGGCTCGTACGCAGGTACATCGGCACCGGAGGATCCGATTCTGTTATAATCTCCGGCACCGATGGCGACATCATCGTACGAAGAAGCGGGCGGAGGTGGAGCTCTCGGCTGGCGAGATCCGATATCGGCGAAATCTACTCTGAGCTTGTGTTCGCTGCCACCTAGAGGGAATCCGCGCATTTCTTTCACAGCTGCGGTGGCTGCGTCGATCGAATCGTATAAAATATAGGCGCTGTTTTCGTTTTTATCGTAGTCGATTTTCTTAATCGCTCCGAATCTATCGAATTCTCTTTCGAGTTGAGTAGTCGACGTCCAAGGGCCTAAGCCGCCGACCCAGATTCTAGTAGTAGGCGTGGCTTTTCCGTAACCGATTTTACACTGGAATTTACCAATGTATTGACCGGAAAGTTCAACTTTGGCGCGATGAGCCATGTCTAAATTCTTATACCGGACGAAAGCGTAAGCGTTACCGGTACCAGGCATTGGTCTTTTGATATCTATATCTTCGACGACACCGTATCGATTAAATATACGCCTGAGCTCTTCTTCCGATATACTCAGCTCTAAATTACCAGCAAACAGAGTACGCGTAGCCAACGGATCGTCTTCCGGCGGTATATGTTGAAGATAGTTGGGAAACTTATCTTTTTTCTCGAGCTTATCCATGAAATGAGCGTGAGGCGGTTTGAACGGCATAAACGGACGCGGTCCGGGCACATATAGATGAGGAGCCGGCGGCAAATGAGGCGGAACCGGAAGAGCAGGATGAAGAGGCGGTCTCGGCAGAAATTCAGGATGCGGTACGGGCGGTAAATCGCGCCGGAAATCTCGTATCATCGGTAGCGGAGCGTAAGGTAACCGATCGTAGAATCTATCCGCTCGGTACGGATCCGGTATAGGTGATCGGCGATAATACCTGTCGTATTCGGGCGAATAGCTCCGCGATCTGGGACGACTACGATGTCTATGACGTTCGACCGAGCTTCGGCTTTCGTAAACTGGTTCGACTAAAGCCACTTTATCGTAAATAATGACCCGAGGTTTAGCGTGTTTGGCTTCTTTAGCATCTTCGCTATTGCGAAAACATACGTAAGCTACTCGTTCGTCTAAATCGTGCGAAATACGTACGCTCAAGTCGCCGAATTTCTTATACTCGTTGTACAAGGCGTCCTTTATAACGTCGTCGCTGGCTTTGGTATGCAGGGCGCTAACACATAGTACTTTGTACGACGCGTGAGGTTTTTCACCGTCTCTAGAAGCACCGTGTTCTTCTCGCGCACCTTTTTCGTAGCCGTATCGAGAATGGGGACTAGCAGGAGATCGAACCCGGCTATGGCGTCGAATTCTATCCGGTGAAGTACGTTCGTCCGAGCTGTCGTCATATCTGGAACGATTTCGCTTCCTGCGATACCGAGAGCTGTCTCGGCTAGAACTGCGTTCGCGTCTTTTCATATTCTTTATCTTTACCTTGATATTACTGTCGTTTTTGTAACTCGAAGAAACGCCAATCATGAAGAGTACATGAACGAGAAATATTTTACTTGGAATTGGAAATTATCATCAGAATATCACACCGAGAGTTGAACTACGTCACGAAAGTAGACTAATTGTTATGATTACGAGTATCAAATATCACTAGTAATAAGAACAATATCGAAATTCAACTACGAATTGATCGCGGAAACGTTCAACTGTTATGTAGAACTATTTATTGATACCTTTAAATCGCGATTGCACAAATTAAAACGAAAATTGCATTAAAAATTTAAATTACTCGCGTATTCGTACGAAGAAATTCTTGAACTTTGACTCAAATGATAATAAAAAATATTAAAAATGGCGTTTACGGTGTTTGCGACTTTGCGACGTTTCATTCGAAAATATGGGCGAATTCGTTCACGTTCGTTTATTAAATTTAGTTTATCGACAAAGAAATAGGTGGCGCTAGTGTGTTATCAAATTTTTAAATTAAAATAAAATGTCGGAAAATCGGGAAAATGTGCGAAGAAAATTCGCCAAAGAGTAACTTGAAGATCAAATCTTCGAATTAATTGCCAAAAAAAGGGGTTCATAACTTTATCTGAATAATGAAACTCTTGGAATTAGAACTTTCAAGTTTCAAAACATCCAAAATCTAAAATTAGATTTTTCAAATCACCCATGACCCAATTAATAAAGTGCATATGTATAAAAAAATAAGTAATTGAAAAAAAAATAGAAAAAGGAAACTTTTGACTCATTTTATGATTTTAAAGCTAAAATTTACCCACCTTTTTCATGCAGATTCTATCAATTTTGAATTAACTTACATAAGTTCGATAATAATATTCTTCTACATACACCACAGTACTTGCCTAACTTTTTTATTATTCTATTCCAATGATATATTTTTTTTACTGTCCCGTTTCTAATCCATATTAAATTCATCGTGAAAATCGCAGTTGAAAGTTGAAACTTGAAATGTTGTAAATTAGCTTAAAATACAATAATACAAATAAAATAAACGTAAATACTCAGGACTCCGCTCACAGCTGGAAAGTCTGGCTCAAAATTTTCGATTTGGATAACATCAAAATGATTTACCTATAATTAAAATCTTCCTGATACTCATTTAAATACTTATTATCTCCTTATCAGGAAATACATCAATGCTACCTATGTACAATTTTGGAAAGACTTGATGATTGTAAAAATATTTTTCATTAGAGCCCGTTTAGAGCCTCAATCAATATCCACAATATTTCAATATCAAAATTCAAAAAAGTACCCGACTGTTCATTAAACGTTTTCAATCAAATTTCATAAAATAAACGCGTACTTTCAAAAGTAACTCAATATTCACTTACCTTGACGCCATCAATAGATTTACTTGATCTACCGAATCTTCATATTCATATGCTGTCAAGAAAAACATTATTATACACATAACATTATTCAGTTACAATAAACGTGACATGAAAAATAATGAATGCAATCGCAAATACATCGATAAATTGATAGGCACTTAAAAATAGATACGATCGTTACATATTTTTTAACCTACTGCTTAAATCTAACCTATAGTATCCGGATACTCCTCACAACTTAAGATACTATGTTATACATAATGAATTACAAAATAAATTTTTCAAATTAGGTACAATAATAATATGAACATTTTCACGAAATAAAAATGATTACGAGTCCAATTTCACTAATTTCAGAGTATGATGGTACTTCTGGTACTTCACGGTAGAAATCTATAATGTCCAATGAAATGAGTGATGTAGTTGGCAAATATTTGTGGCATTTTTATAATACGCAATATGTACCGAATATCCAACGCTTTCAAAATATTCTTTTCCAAAAAATTAACCAACCTCGTCGACTGTTTCCAAAGGTACCTGCATAGAAAAAACAATAAAAACAAAACCCATAAAAGATAGGTACGATGAACCATGACCATGACAAACAAATCTCATAAATTCGCGCCAATTCATCGGGTTCCTCCCAAGCTCATCTTTTTACGATCTCTGACATATCAAGCTGACGTCAGACGTGTACGAAGCAATTTTATAAAATACTTATTTAAAAAAACAAAAAACACTCACCAACAATCGTTGTTCGTTGAATTATTTGTCTTAAATAAATTTATCTCGTAAGTCGTATAATTCCATCAAATGAGCAGGAACTTGCCAAATTATTATATTTCGCAGCTTTCTATTAAGTAATCATACTTTGAAATGTTGAATTCATACGTTCAGATCTCTGAGTCGAAATGATTCTTTGTACAAGTTGGAACTTGCCTATAAAAGAAATATTTTATTTAGGTACTTTATTTGCAAAATATTGAAAATGCATTATATTTAATACTGATACGAGTAGGTATTCACAAGAATGAGAGTATGATTTACTTACCTTGATATTTTCAACCATTAGTACGAATCACACAGCCCCTAAAAATGATAGGTAGGTACATTATTACATATATTAAAATATTTTTCATTTTAATTATCAACTTCCCATTTTATTCTAAATAATAATACTCTATTGAAAAGAGCAAAAGCATTTTTATAAATAATTATTAAGGGAATTTTTCATGCCAAAAGATGAGAAGTCGAGAAAAAAAACAACAAATGGAAACCGATTCTCAACTCCATACTTTCCCATTCCCTTTTTCCCCCCAAGCTCATCAGTTGATCGATTTCAATTCCTCTTGTGGAATTTTAAAATGCTTGAAATTTTCTCGAAAGGTATTGCCTCATAAAACTGATCTGCCATTTAGAACGAATATACAGGAAGCTCAACTAAACTTTTTCATCTAGATAATTGAATGTATATCTCAAAACGTTACGTTTGGTGCAAATCGAAGGTTTCTAGCGTTTCAGACGTTCGCAAAATAGATCGAAATTATAAAAAATTGTAAAATTGGATTTTTAAGTACCAGCAGCGCAAAATTTTATTAAGCCCAAAATTTGGTAGGATGGAGGTCTTTCAGATACTAATTTGATGTAATTAATCTACTTAATTATATTAGCCAAACGAGTCATCGAGGCTGCGGTGCACAGGAACACAACCCCCGAGCAGCAATGACAACAAATCATACCCAGAGTTCAACATGTCACCGCAAGCAAACGCAACAAAGCATTGCAGCAACGAGAGCCCACTCTGCCGTCCAACCATCAGGAAAATTTTAACCATCATCGGGAAAATTTTAACCCATCACAGGAAAATATTAACCCTCAGGAAAACCTTTTCCCAACTGCGACAGGGAGCCCGGAGACCCGAAAGACCCTCGCCACCACAAATTTCCACCACGCTCGCCAACAATGGCACATCTCCCTCCAAGTAATCTCAGCTGAAATCACCACCAAGAAGCGTGTAACCGGCACCACAGACTTAATTTCCATTTTTATCACACTGACCTGTATTGACTTGACTGAGCAGACCGAGACTGGGCTGACCTTACGGGTGGGTGGACAAGTAAGTCGGCAACTGAGCGTATATACAGAGAATCACCAGTCGATGGAGACTGAGCAACCGGACTGACTAACACCAGAAACTTTGGATTTGTGAGACTCAAGACTCATGAAGGGGCTCTCAGAAGAGCTCATTGCAGAAATGAAAATAAAAAACTAGCCAGACAAAAAAACACTATAAAGTCCTGATGAACATGTGTTCAAAAGTGATTTTTTTAACTTGAGTAGTTCGTGTTACTCTTAGAAAAAGTTTTGGAATGAGCTCCTCATTGTGAAACTCGTACTCGTGAGACTCGGACTCAATTTTCATAAATCTCTTCATCTCTGGTGCAGCGAGACAAGGACGACAGACCCTCCGCTGCACAGACATGTCTGTGCAGCAGATCCGACCAGAAAATTCTCAACACTGCAGCCCCGAATGCAGAGAGTCGAGAGAACACCCTAGGAAAGCTTACAGACCCGGGCAGACTCAGACAAGACATGCAGGTTTTCTTTTTGACATTAGGTATGCTAGATTTTGTTAAACTTGAAAAAAATCTACATATCAAGAGATACTGAATAACAGTGTGAGGTGACTTTTGAAAACTGGGGAAACTGGGAAAGAACCTGTTGACTGTCATGATATGCTATCAAACTTCCAAAAATGGCACCAATTCTTTGCAGGCTCACTACATCAAAAAACTTCAAACTTCTACAAATTTTGAATGAAAATTAGAAAATTCAATTCCCCTCCTACAATTCTAAAATACTGCCTGGGTACTGAAATTTTCTTGAAAAGTATTTTGCCTCATAAAACTCTGATCTGCCATTTAGGAGATTTTGGATTTGGTGAAAAGCAATTTTTTGTCAATGCCAATATGTGCTCTGTAAAATGTAGGTATATATCTGCAGTTCAAGAAATTTCAGATTCACATGTAAAAGGTGTCTTGATTTGGAAAACAATGAATTCAAATTTTTGAATGAAATTTATCAAAAAACTTTGCATCAGTTAAGAAAAATACTTTTAAAAAGTCCGAAGTCCGAACATTTGGCAAATAATTTTGCTTACAAATTAGGATTAGAAAGCACATACCTTTGCAAGTCCCGAGTATAGAAATTGAAAAAAAATCACTTACCAATGATCGTTGAATTGTTCTTAAAAAAATTCTCGTATTTTTACCAATTATAATCACTCGTAGGTACTTGGTACTTCCAAATAAATGGAATATTGCATGTTCAAGTAGACAGTATCCGATTTCGAAATAATTCTTCGTAAAGTTGGGACTCAGTATGATACAAACCTATAGCAGGGACAAGCAGAGCATTATTAGTAAGTACATACTTATGCATACATTTATTCAAATGAAAGTGTAATGTGGTTCACCTTGACCAGTAATATCTTGAGATTTTCAATAGTGCACAATATAATTGTTTGAATTTTCCAGGAGTCATGATCAGTTATTCAGCTTGAGGACGTTAGTGGGTGGGAAACAGCTCCTAAAAAATAATACATTATTATGTTGAAATATTTTTCATTTCAAATTATGAACTTGGGTAGCCTACTCGTAATGGATAGATAAGTATTGCTAAATTTATCGTGTATAGGTACTTGATACTGAAACGTATTCTTATCCCCAATCATAAGAAATAAAAAATAAAGGAAAAGAACCAGAAAAATAATAAAATGTCAGGGAAGAAAGAAGATCGAAAATTGAATGACACGTTTCGAGCAAAACATACTCGTATTTGTACATTACATAAAATAATTATAAGTCAAGACAAATCTGGAATTTTCTTTTCCTAGAGTTCGAAATAATCTATAATAATGAAATTATGACTGGAATAATATGTACCTATATTATACCTAATTTAAATAAAACATACATCTATTTGTTTTTCTTTTTACCTTGATTTCTTAAGTTGTCAATACAATCTACGAAACATAGTCTACGTAGCAAGAGACTGATTCTGATATTAATATGCAAACTACATATTTCAATAATATTCTGCAGAGTTTTCTTTCCATTAAATACGACTCGTTCATGCTGCTAGAATTCAAGCATCTGCGGCAGCGTGTGAATCAATTATCTGTCAATTAAACAAATAATACGTTAATTTCTAATTGATGATGAAATTCAATTTACCAAAAAATACACTACGTAAATGTAAAATATGCAAAAGAATTGGAAAGTAAAACCATATCGTCGATTTCCATACATTAAAATACAGGTAAGGAAATGCAATTACAAAGTTACAATTTTTTGTTGATCTTTGGATCAATGCAATAAATAAAGCTCACAAATCATGAAAAATAATTTAGTAAAAATAAAAGTTTAGGTAGGTATGTATTGTTCATAAAAAAAAATCAAAAAATCATGTAAAATAAGTTGCCTATCGGGTTTGCCGTAAATAAGAATTGTTTTGAAAAATAACCACTAAGTAAATTGATCATTCTTAAAACCGAAACGTCTTCTTTAGCTATCATGAAATACTTACAGAAGAGAAGAGAAGACTCGAAAAGAAAAAAAGTGAAAGTAACGAAGAAGATCAAAAATTGAATAGATGTACATACAATGATTAAATAATTATGATTGAAATACACTAAGTACATAGGTACATATAATTTGAAGACCAAAAACAAACTACCTACAACCTACAAGGGAAAAGAATGAACCGAAACTCTTCCATTTGAACGAAACCAACCCAGATCGAAAGGTCACCTCCTAAACCCAGTAACCAACATTTCAAACGCCAAAATTCATTTTTAAATTCCTGGCAAATTTTTGAAAATTTTAAAAATCCTCAACTTTTTTATGAAATATAATTTTTTTTTGATCAAAATGAACCGATGTGAGGAATGCCTTCAATTCAAGTCCACACACATCAACAACTTCTGGTTTTGGGCCATTCTAAAGCCTCCAGAAGTCCAGAGATTTTTCAATTTTTTCCGAACATTTCATATTGCTCTGGAGAGGCCATAAATGAACTTAACACCTATAACTTTGGTCAGAGCTCACTGCACCATTTTGACCAATTTGTAAATGGGCAAATTATCCAAAAATTGTTCAGAAGTCTAACTCAAAAGTCAAAATCAGTACCTAAAATCCTATAATTGTAGCAAATACAAATTTCAATTTGAATTTCAATTCCAATTTTCAAAAACTTTAACAAAATCTTTTGCAAATCCAAAAGGTACAATACACACGTGTTCAACAAATCTTACCAAAATTCAAAAATTTTGAAAAAAAAATCCCAAAATTGTACTAAAAAGTCATCTAAAATTCGTTCATGGTTTAAAAGCAGATTATTGTCCAAAAATTGATCACAGGTTTCTAACATTTCAGACGTTCCCAAAATAGATCAAAATTACGAAAAATTGTAAAACTGGATTATTGAGTACCAGCAGTGCAAAAAATTTTATTGAGCCCAAATTTGGTAGGATGGAGGTCTTTCAGATACTAATTTGATGTAATTAATCTACTTAATACATCCTAATCCAATTAATTATATGTATTAGGCAAATGAGCCATCGAGGCTGTGTGGTGCACAGAACCACAACCCCCAAGCAGCAATGACAACAAATCATACCCAGAGTTCAACATGTCACCGCAAGCAAACGCAACAAAGCATTGCAGCAACGAGAGCCCACTCTGCCGTCCAACCATCAGGAAAATTTTAACCATCATCGGGAAAATTTTAACCCATCACAGGAAAATATTAACCCTCAGGAAAATCTTTTCCCAACTGCGACAGGGAGCCTGGAGACCCGAAAGACCCTCGCCACCACAAATTTCCACCACGCCCACCAACAATGGCACATCTCCCTCCAAGTAATCTCAGCTGAAATCACCACCAGGAAGCGTGTAACCGGCACCACCGACTTTACTTCTATTTTTATCACACTGACCTGTGTTGTCTTGACTGAGCAGACCAAGACTGGGCTGACCTTACGGGTGGGTGGACAAGTAAGTCGGCAACTGAGCGTATATACAGAGAATCGCCAGTCGGGGGGACTGAGCAACCGGACTGACTAACACCAGAAACTTTGGACTTTTGAGACTCGGACTCGTGAGACTTGACTCGGACTTTCGTAAAACGCCGTTTTCTCCAAATTCAACACTCTGGAGCTTTGCAGACTCATGAAGGATGAGCTCGTCATTGCGCGACTCGAACTCGTGAGACTCGGACTCAATTTTAAAGTATCTCTTCATCTCTGGTGCAGCGAGACAAGGACGACAGACCCTCCGCTGCACAGACATGTCCGTGCAGCAGATCCGACCAGAAAATTCTCAACACTGCAGCCCCGAATGCAGAGAGTCGAGAGAACACCCTAGGAAAGCTTACAGACCCGGGCAAACTCAGTCAGACATACAGGTTATCTTTTTGACAGTATTCCAGATTTTGTTAAACTTGAAAGAAAATTTATCAAGAAGATACTGACTTTTGAAAACAGAAAAAAAATTTTCCACTTCCTGACATAATGTCAAGATTCTAAAACGACTTGGAAAGATGATCAATTAAAAACAGTGTGAGGTTGACTTTTGAAAACTTGGGAAAGAACCTGTTGACTTATTGAAAATGTGTAGAAGCGATTCAAGTCATCTTCCAAAAATCGCACCAATTTTTTGCGTGCTCACTTCATCAAGAAACTTTAAACTTCTACAAATTTTGAATGAAAATTGCAAAATTCAATTCCCTTCTTGGATTTTTAAAATACTGCCAGGGTACTGAAATTGTCTCGAAAAGTATGGCCTCATAAAACTGATCTGCCATTTGGAAGATAGTGTGGGAGGGGGGCATCAAAATCGATTCGTACCTATTTAACTTATATAGTAGATATATTAATTTAAAATATAAGGCACTTTTTCATCAATGCCAATGTGCTCTGTAAAACGTAGGTACATATATACTCGTATCTACAGTTTGCTTCATTTTTAAAAGGTGCCTTGATTTGAAAAACAATGAATTCAATTTTTGAATGAAATTTATCAAAAACTTTGCATCACTAAAAAAAAATACTTTTAAAAAGTCAGAACATTTGGCAACTAGTAAAGGGTGTTGATTTTGCTTACAAATTACGAAAAGAAAGCACATACCTATGTAAGTCCGAGTATTAAAATTGAAAAAAAATCACTCACCAATGAACGTTGCATTTTTCTTAAAATAATTCTCATAATTTTACCAATTATAACAGGTCCTTCCAATACTTCTAAATGTATGGAATTTGTATGTTCAAGTAGACAGTATCCAATTTCGAAATAATTCTTCATCGTAAATTTGGAACTCGGTGCAATACAAACCTATAAAAGGCACACAGAGAACATTTCATTAAGGTAGGTAGAAGGTGCTTTATTTATTAAATTTATGTACCTCGAATTGAAAATACAAAATATACTTATTAGCCTATGGCGTGGCGATGTGATGTGTCGGTGGGATGAGGGGGGTGAGATTGAAATTTTTCCAGCTTTTTTCGCCAAATCTTCTCAACTTGGTGTAAATCTTTTGAGAAAAAGATCACACCACGTTTTGTCGTTAACTTTTTGGGGAAACGAACCATTGTGCTTTGGATTATTCTGAAAATTTGTGTTCAGCGATCTTGAAAACATGATGGATTTTCGATCTATCATACGATTTTCGGCGACTTTTCAAAATTTTATCCTATTTAGGGGGGCGTAAGGGGGTTTTGAGGAATCGTAAGCAGAAAAAAGTTCATATTCGGGTTCAGCTGGTGACCTTAAAAACATACCATTCGATATATCACCCGACTTATTTTCACGATTTTTCATAATTTTTGCCCCCTTTTTGGGACACAAAGAGACATTGAGGGGTTGGATCCAAAAAATAAGCTCATATTCGTACTCATGCGACCTCAACAACGTACTATTCAATATATCACACGACTTTTTCGTGATTTTTCGAAATTTTGGCCCCTTTTTGGAGCACAGTGGGACATTGAGGGATTAGATTCAAAAAATAAGTTCATATTCGTACTCAGCAACCCCGAAAACATACCATTCGATATATCACTCGACTTTTTCATGATTTTTCGAAATTTTGGTCCCTTTTTGGAGCACAGTGGGACATTGGGATTGGAAATAAGAAATAAGTTCATATTCGTACTCAGCAACTTCAAAAACGTACCATTCGATATATCACTCGACTTTTCACATTTTTCAAAATTTTGACCCCCTTTTTGGGATACAGAGGGGCTTTGAGGGTCTGGACCCAGAAAATAAGTTCATATTCGTATTCAGCGACCTCGAAAACATACTATTCGATATATCGCACGTCCAGATCCGTTTTTCAAATACATGATTCAGTTGTGTGTTTAATCAAGCACCCCCCCCCCCCCAACCAACCCCTAAGGATGGTTGAAGTCCAATCAACGGTGGTTTGATTAGTAGTTGGGTGAGTAGAGTTTGTAAAAAAAAATTGAGCGAAAACGAATGATATTAAGTAGTAACTTTGATCAGTTCATTGGACTGACCTTTTTTGAAACACCTACTCTTTCCACCCCTTTGAAGGATGGGTATTGAGCGTAGTATCAAATTGTCGAGAATTTGAAGGGGAACATTTTTTGTCATGGTAGTTTTTCTCGTAAATATAATATTTGCGGAATAAATCGCAAAAAAATGTAGAATTTCTATAAAAGCAAAAATTTAATGCAAAATAATTTTTAAAACTGTTATAGTTAGATGCGTTTTAAAATATTTTAAACCAAATTATTAAAAAGTTTAAGCAGAATAATTAAAACATGAATTTTGAAGCTGAATCCAAAAAATTTAACTCTCAAAAAAATCACTGCAAGCAGTCACTTGAATTTCAACCCTCCCCCAACTCCCACACGCAAAAAAAAATAAAATTATTCAATTTCAATAATAATTTAATTAAAAAAATTTCAACCAATAGGCTGATCTTAAAACAAAAAAAAAAAAATAAACTACTAAAATGTCGACCTCGAAGTTTTAAAAAATTTTCAATTTTTTATTTATTTATTTTTTTTATGTTTATAATTACAAGATTATTACACCCGTAAAATGGGGGTTTTTAGATTTGGTGTGTGAGGTTGATGTTTTTTATTAGGGAAATAAATTTTTGCATTTCGGAGGGTTCGTCGGGGATAATAGAACGGTTTTCTTTCATCTTTAGTGAGAGTCTGTTTTGTTTTAGTTGAGAGGACAGTTGAATAGTATAATGTGAATTTCGAAAATATAGACACTTTGGCATTACTAAAAATGTTTCATAATTTCATTTTAAAAATTTTAAAAAAAAAGGTAAGTGAGTAGGTAACTGTTAAGAAAAACGTATTTTTATTTATCATTTTATTCCAACACGATCATTATTATTGTGTTTCAAAAATAAATTAAAATCATTTGAAAAATATGGTTAAAATTGCATCAGTCACCTGGTTTTTTTTTAACCAATTGGGTGCGTATTTTAAAAATGATATATTTTCAATCGAATTTGAAAAAAAAATTAAATCTTTAAAATTCAGAATGGGCTATCAAAAAGTTTTGAAATGAAATTCTGATGGATCAAAAATATTAGCAAAAAAATAAACAATAAGCATACGTATAGGATAGGTAGAGGTACCTAAATAAGTTTTGGAATTTTTTTTGGTGTTTTCAATTCTTAGATCTTAAAAGTTTGCTAGGAGCTAGGTTATGTTTCTTCATCGAGGTGATGAATTTTTCTGTTTCAGAGGGGTTGTCAGAAATGAAGGGAGAGCTTTCGTCTATATAATTTAAATTATTTCTTTTATAGCAAAAAACACGAGTAATTTTTTTTGACTCGAATGTGGGCAACCAGATTATTACACTCGCGAAGAGAGAGATTTAGATTTAAAAATTTTCCCTTGCAAAAAATGTATACCTACGTAAGAAAAACTATTTCGTCCATGCCATTGATTTCAAAAACAATTGAAAAATATAATTACGAACTCGCATACAGGGGAGGAAATTTATTACCAAAAATGAAGTTTCAAATCAAAAACGAAATTATGAACCAAGGATGATGTTAGGACACTCAAATTCAGTTCGGAATTGAAAATTGAGTTCAATCAAACTCAAAAATGAAGTTCAGGACCAAAGATGGAGTTTCTTTTAGCCAAAAATGGAACTTTAAATACAAAAAAAAATGAACAAAATTTGAGAATAAAAACGACGTTTGGAACCAAATACGAAGCTTAACCTCAAAAAATAATATTTGAAAACAAATACAAAAACGTGGTTTAGAGCCAAAAATGAAATTAATATGTATTCAAAAATATAAAGTTCGAAGCAAAATAGAAGTTTGAACTCAAAATTGAAGTTGAAACCCAAAAACATAATTATTTTTGAACCAAAAAATGACGTTCGAAAATAAAAATTGAGTTTGAAATCAAAAATGAAGTTTTAAAATTCCAAAATCAAAAATTTCGTTTTTTTTCATAAAAATTGGAAATTTTGTTGCGTTTTAGCTATAGATTTAGATTAATAATTGTTAAACTTCTCAATCACTTTATTAGTTTCATAATTACCAGACACGATGATCTCAAATTCCACTACCATAAAACCCCCCTTCCCCCATCATCAAGCTAATGAAAAATAATTCAATGGTAGTGTAGTACAGTAGGTACGAGTATTATTCAAGAAAAATAATTTTTCTTAAAAAATCACGTGAAATAAGTTGCCTACCAATATGCCGTAAATATACAAATTGTTCAAAAAAAGATGTGAAATAAATTGCATATTCAGTTTGCCGTAAATGGATATTACATAGGTACATAGCAACATTCTCAGTGAGACTAACTGGACTATGATGGTGTGAGAGGAGGGGTGTAACGTATCCCAAAGAAAACTAACAAGTAAGAGCTATCACGAAACTTCATCCTCGAATATACATACAGTATAATGTATTACTGGTGAAAATATCAAGTGAAAAATAAACCCCATGAAATAATGTGAAAAGGTCAAGTAACATAAAATCCAATAAAATGTGTAAGTAAGAAAACGAGACACGATACGTCAAATTAGCTAACATGAAACAGAAGCCAGATCGTCAGATGCCAAACGATTCGCGAGAAAATTACTTAAGTTACACGTATGTAAATTTCAAAATTCAAATAACGATTATTTAAAAACAAAGAACTTCAAACTTGAAAAAGAAAAGTAAAAAAGACCCAGTGAAGCGAGGGCAAAATCTCTCAAAATGTAAAATTCTAATTCTAAAAACGTCGACAAATGAGCCCTTTTCTACAAGATTTGTTCAAAATTCCAGAAAAAGAGGGAAAAATTGAAGATTTGAAAAAGTCTTATTGAAAAATGAAACAGGACTTTATTTGGATAAAATTGTTGATGAAAATCGAGTTGTGTATTATATGTACTCGACCTGTTTAAAGAGTTTATCCACATTTGAGTCTTTTTTGGGAGAGGGGACACCTCAAGAGTGGTTTTTTGACCAGATTTTTTCAAAATTAAAAAATCCAAAAAATCAAAAGATAATCTTTTGTGAGAAAACTTTTAAAATTTGCGCGAATCGCTGTATTTCTTCAAGAACTAACCCCCGGAGCGCAAATTCTACCATTTCCAGCCGTTTTGGAGCGAGAGTGACACCTCAAAAAAGCACTTTTGAGGTGTCATGTCACACTCAAAATCGGCTCAAATGTGGATAAACTCGTTAAACAGGTCGAGTATAATACACAACTTGATTTTTAGCTGTCCAACTGCATATTCACGCCTTCTGGAGCAAATCCAAAATTCTGGAGAAATTGAAAAATCACACAGGAGGCTCCAGAATGACGGGAAATTGTGGAATTTGGATTTGGGAGGTTAGTTTTGGACAAAATTATTGAGCGATTCGCGTGAATTTCGAAAATTTCCTCCCAAACGGTTATCTTTTGTTTTTTTGGAATTTTTAATTTTGAAAAAAGCTGGTCAAAAAACTACTATTGAGGTGTCACTCTCAAAATCGGTTTAAATGCACGTGGATAAACTCGTTAAACAGGCCGAGTGTAATTTACAATTCGATTTTTAACTGTCCAACTTCATATTCACGCCTTCTGGAGCAAATTCAAAATTCTGGAGAAATTGAAAAATCGCACTGGAGGCTCCAGAATTGCTGGAAATGGTAAAATTTAAATCTGAGTAATTAACATTAGTTTTGGGACTTGTTTTGACTATTTTTACTGATCAAGTAGGGGAGAGGGAGGATGTTCTGGACAAAAAAGTTTGAACCCGATTTGTGACTCCCAGTAATGTGGAAAAAATTGATCAAGTGCGGCAAACGATTCCTTTGGGTGACACATACCACATATATTTTTTGCAAATTTTTAAATACAAAACTGGTGGAGTAATTCAACTTTGAAAATTTCGATGTTTTTGTCCAGAACATAACTTTGGGTGCCATGTTCTGGACGCAAGGGTGCCATGTTCTGGACAGCATACAAATTGTACCTAAAATCAACGATGTGGTATTCTAATCAAAGGAAAAACGATTGAAATTTATTAAAAAACAGTTTATGCGTTTATTCAGAACATTTAGGGCATTCTACAACCTCTTGGTCATTTTTTGAAAATCCGAGGCAAACATCATGCAAAAAAAAAAAAAAAAAATGACACATTTCGAAAAAGGACGCATATCCACGCAAAACCAAGCTTCCTTTCTTTCTAGGCCAGTTTTCCAATCTTTCATGCATTTCTTCAGTTTCTGAGACAATGTAGGTATTCCATACATGTAATATAACCCAAGTGTCCAGAACATCACACCCCCTCATTTTGGAATCAATCGGAAATATTACGAGTTGAAAGCGTTCTAGGATGAATATCACCAATTCACGTTATAAAGTAAGGTTCACTACTTTCATAATTGCCTGCAGTTTTTTCTCCCGTCGTTTCTTCTTTTCAAAATATTGAAAACTAAAAAAAGTTGTTGGCGAAAAAATCACACACGTTTTAAACAAAGTCACATATTTTTTTGATAAGAACTGCCAGGGGAATGTTTGTCAGTGCAAACGCATGTAGTATCACAATGCCACGTACTTTTATGAAAAAATAATTTTTAGGCACAGTCAAAGTGGTCAAACTAGATTTCGTCCAGAACATCACCCTGTCCAGAACATCCTCCTTCTCCCCTACGTACTTTTTTTTAAAAAAGTATAAATCGCCAAAAACAGTTACGTAATTTTGGATTTTCAAAAATTCGCCAAAAATCGAAAAATGAACTTGGGCAGCTGAAAATGTGGTTTTGGGGGTTTTAGACTATGCTCTTTCCAAAAATCGCGGTCCTGTTCAAATTGGAATGTGACACCTCAAGAGGTTCCCTTGTTAGGTAGTAGTTACCTATACTTAAAGAGACCAAGCACGAGCTCTGAGCGAGAGCAAAAGCTTGTTTTGAGAAGTAAAGTTTTTCAGGTAAAAAAAGTGTTTTTTTGGCGCAACATTTCTTTAAAAATTTGAACGATATATTTTTAAAAAATTCAATTTGAAAGAAAAAACACAGGAATCCAAATGCAGGGACGAAGCGAAGGGGGGCTAAGGGGGCAACCTGCACCCCAGTGTTTCGCGAAAGTTAGGAAAAGTTGGGAAATTGTGAGAAATACAAGAAAGTTGGGAAAATACAAAAATTCCGACAATAAGTATTTTAGTTTTGGAGTTTTCAAAAATATTAAAATTTTTTACAATCATCAAAGTTAAAAACTTTCCCAACTCTTGAAGCTAAAACCAGTTTCCAAATCTGATTTTCGCCCAACTAAAATTCGCATTTTTTCAACAAATTTTGCCCTCGCTTCGCTCGGGCCAATTTGTTTTTTTTTCACGCTTAAAATTTCAAGAAACTATTGATAAATTTCTTACAAAAGTTGAGATTAGAAAAACCGAATTTTTTCATTAAATTTGATATCGTTCTACTTTTTGAATAACAATTATTCCAAAGCTTTTGGCTTTGATTTTCTCGGGCCAATTTGATTCTCTTCTACTAAGTTACAATTTCAAGAAACGTACCTATGCTTGAATTTGAAAAAAATTCAGACCAGAAAAACTGGATTCTTTTATTAAAATTTGATGTTCTACTTTTCCATATTTTCAAGTCACATATTTTCCAAAACTTCTGCCATTGCTTCACTCGGGCCAATTTAGTTCTTTTTTTCACACTAAGAATTTCACAAAACCATTGATAAAATTAAAAGAAAGTTGTGATCAGAAAAACCGACTTTGCGAACTACAAACTTTTTAAAGCTTCGGCCTCGCTTCGCTGTTCGCTCGGCCCAAATTGATTCTCATCTGCAAAGTTACAATATTTTAAAAAATCTATGATTGAATTTGAAAAATGTTGAAATTAGAAAAACCGAATTCTTTCATTAAAATTGGTGTTGTTCTACTTTTTAAATCATAAATTTTCCAAAACTTTTCCCCTCGCTTCACTCGATCGGGCCATTTCAAAATGTTCCTTTAAAAAATGTTAAGAATATGAAAATTAAACAGAAATATTCCAGAATCTCATAATATTCAAAGCTTATAAAAAATGCAAAGTTTTCATTTCTTTCGGAACAGAAACACTAGCTTTTCAAAATTTTTTAATACCAGAGTGTCAGCACGTTAAAATTTTGATTATAGTCGGGAAAGTTACAATTTTTTGGTTACAAAAATGTCGTAACACAATCCCCTCACTACTTGTAACTTAAATTAGTCGGGGGGCCCGCATAAGGATCACATGCACCCCCCTGCCAATTCTCCGGGACAACTTTTTTCTTAAAGGGGAAGTCCTAAGGAACATTTCTAGCCCTTGTCCTCAAAAAAAAAAGTGGCCCTACTTACAAAATGGCGGCCATTTTGATTGACAGGTCAGCCGAAATCGCAGGTTTTGCGTTCCAACATAGGACTTTCACGGAATTTTTTAAACCGTACAAAGGTAGATCGAAAGAGCAGGCAAAAATTCATCACCTGTCAAAATTTCAAGTGTTAAAGTGCCTTTTTCGATTTTTGGTGAATTTTCAAAAATCAAATGTTGGCCAAAATGTGAGAAAAAAACAAAATTTTACCAAATTGACCTAGAAATCTGAAATTTGAGATATGTCCTATTTTCGACCTGCAAAATCGATTGGAAACTGTTTCAAACCGTTTTGAGCAGTTCTGGAGCATCCAGCAGATTTTTGAAACTCGAAATTCTCTCAAAATTTCATCAAAATATGAAGTTGGAAAGCCGAAATTCATTCTGCAAACTAATTTTAATACGCTATGAAGTCGACTGCAGGTAATTTTCAAGTCGTTTCGGAGCCTCCAGCAATTTTTTGAAAATTACTGGAGCGTCCAGTAGATTTTTGAAACTTGAAATTTCTCCAAAATTTCATCAAAATAAGGTTAGCAAGCTGAAAGCTGAAATTAACTCTGCACTTCAATTTTAACACCTTCTGAAAACGACTTCAGGCGAGTTGAAGTAATTTTGGAGCCACCAGTGACTTTTTGAAAAGTTTCAACGCGTTTTTAAAAGAATTGAAATTTCGAAAAAGTAGCTGGAAGTTTCAAAACCACTTGAAACCACCATGCAGTCGACTTCATATTGTATTGAAATTAGTTTGCAGAGTAAATTTCGACTTGCTAACCCTATTTGATGAAATTTTGGGGAAATTTCAAGTTTCAAAAATCTACTGGACGCTCCAGTAATTTTCAAAAAATTGCCGGAGGCTCCAAAACGACTTGAAAATCACCTGCAGTCGACTTCATAGCGTATTGAAATTAGTTTGCAGAATGAATTTCGGCTTTCCAACTCCATTTGATGAAATTTTGAGAGAATTTCGAGTTTCAAAAATCTGCTGGAGGCTCCAGAACTGCTCAAAACGGTTTGAAACAGTTCCCAATCGATTTGGCAGGTCGAAAATAGGACATATCTCAAATTTCAGATTTCTAGGTCAATTTGGTAAAATTTTGATTTTTTTCTCACATTTTGGCCAACATTTGATTTTTGAAAATTCACCAAAAATCGAAAAAGGCACTTTAGCACTTGAAATTTTGACAGGTGATGAATTTTTGCCTGCTCTTTCGATCTACCTTTGTACGGTTTAAAAAATTCCGTGAAAGTCCTATGTTGAAACGCAAAACCTGCGATTTCGGCTGACCTGTCGATCAAAATGGCCGCCATTTTGTAGGGCCACTTTTTTTTTTGAGGACAAGGGCTAGAAATGTTCCTTAGGACTTCCCCTTTAAGAAAAAAGTTGTCCCGGAGAATCGGCAGGGGGGTCTCTTTTTTCATTCAACTTGGGAATTTTCAATCGAATAAGTTGGGAATTTTCAGTCAAATTAGTTGGGAATCTTAGGATCTTTGCCCCCCCCCCCCATCAAAATGTATTTTGAATCAACACTCCCCCACAAAATCGGGTCACGAAAAATTATAATTACCCGAACGAAAAATAAACACGAAAACGAAAGTGATAACGATGACACGATAACGTAATTGAAACAACGACGTACGTAAAATCTCCAGATTTTTACCAAAAAACAGTAATGAAAATGGTATAAACTGTCACTTATTAATTTAAATAAACTTTTCACTCTTTGTTCGTGACGTAGATTATGCATTTATAGTATCAATAAACAAATCGCTAATTCAATTTTTCCGAAAACGAACTCGAATAAGTAAATCTAATATCACCGTCAACATAATACCTAGACCTACGTGCAAAAATAAATCGCTCGGAACAACACAACAATATTGAAGATTTGATCATAAGTTTATCTACATACATTGTAAGTACCTAGCTACCTACCTATGTACAGTATAAACACACGAACTGAAATGATTTGGATCCATAATGATTCATAGAAACTTTAATTTCAAACAATATGATCGTCAAGAGAAAACATTCCAAAGACATCTTTTACTAATGATACTAGCGTAAACTAAACTACGTATATCCCATCTATTATTGTTCGACTTTTAATAAGTTATCATGAATGTTAATCGTATTTGTTTTCTAAATTGTATACCACATCAGTGACATGAAGATGAGAAGACATCGCAGACCAAAAACGCATCATCGTGCTTCACTTGGACCGCATAATACTATTTTTAACATAACTCTCACTTCCTAAACCTACTGTTTTATTTAAATTTGGACCCATCGCAACAAACAAATCGCATAATCTGTCAAAAACCCATCCAACGTTACCAAACACCTGAACTTTTGAAGCAAGTCTAGTCACAACTGAATCAACAACCATCAAATCTTTTCCGAAATCAATGTTACTCTCACCGAACCGCGAACTAACCCGAGTTGGTTTATCATCGCCAAGAACATCGCTATAGTGAACGTACCATCATAATTTAAATCACTATAGTTTTAGTATTCATTTCAATCAACAGTTTTCCGTTCCTCATCCCTTAATTGCTTCCACGATGGAATTCACGAAGGAATTTGTAACCTGACCGTAACATATTACGTACAATAGTTACCTATGCCAATTTTCTAACCTATGTAAGTACTTGAGAAAGACTCGAGGTTTAGAAAAAAAATGGAATTCGCATGAAAACACTAGAGAAAACGAATAAAATTCATTCAAATAAGAGTAACGTAGACGCCTACGGTTTCGTCGTCGAACACACCGGAACTCGAATCGACTCGCGAAGAAATCACATAATACCGGTACCTACCACACAGACAGAGGGTACGTAAACACGAATAATAATTACGTGCGTAAATTTTGAATAAAAAAATAACACGAGATTAAGAACAAAACTTTGAAATTAGCTCAATGAACGAGAGTACACGAATGAAAATTCACTCGAGTTACCGAGTAGGAATAAGGAATAACGTACAATTTCACCGTCAGACACACCGGAACACCGAACGATCCGTTAAAAAAGCACATAGACGAACAGAAGAATTACCTATGCAGATAATATATCTACCGGAACACGAATATTAATAAACGATACGAGATTACAAAACACAACTTGTAGGTAGAATTTGATCGAATATGAGAAAAGAAAACGCGAAGGAAATTCACTCCATGAGTAGTCGGGTAGGATCGTGTGTGATTTCGTCGACGCAGGAAATTTAGAAGAATAAAAAACGAACAACACGAACGAAATTCATACATTGAAAATTGAAATACCTACCATAAACGGATATTTAAAACACATTTGAGTAATAATCAAGTAAAGTACTCACCGATTAACCGAAGAAAATCTGTACATAATCATGATGAATCAGCTTTCAACCGGTAGACTACTGGGCGCCGGAAAACACGTAGACAGCATCGAATACATCACAAGAACGCCGTCAAAAACTACCGGAAAACGAAACACGCGAAAATATTACGTAGGTCACCGTGACTTAAGTAAATCAAATCACCACAAATCACTTTCTAAGCATAGTTACGTATAAGATCCGATGAAATTTACGAGAATAAATTCGCGAGAAATAAACCGTCGAAGCTGCAAACGAATACACGCACTTCTTCAATAAAAAAACACCGTTAAAGAGAAAATATCGAACCTTATATACTTTTGTTCACTTCGAGGCACTGAACTGCACAAAATTATCCAAAAATATTAACAAAATATCGCGTTTAATTCGAATAATTAACGGAAACGTACTTACGATCGAGTCACGACAAGAAAAGCTCAACTAAACAAATAGTCGTTATAGGTATCGTAACGGTCAACGGCTCGATCAGGATTACAAAAACATAGTTCGGAGAAAACAACACGTTCGCGAAGAAATTACCGAATAATCGAACGTAATAATATTTAAAATCGAATCTACGAAACATTTTAATAAATATAAACGCGAAAATACCGTATTAATTAATAAAATTTAAGTACATATTGAGCGCAACGTAAGAGTGTTTTCCCAACGACTGAAATAAAATGGCGGAGTACTACAAAACGCGTAACTGCGTTGAGCCGCGGGTGCGCACGGCGCGGGGAGTTTGATGAAGTAAACAGAAATTAAAATCGTACGGAAACTTTCGTTTTTCATTCTTTTTCAGCTAGAAATGGAAATTGATCGTAGTAAATGAATAATTTAGAATTGTTTATGGAAATGGGAAATGCATTTTCAGCTTTTGCATCATGATTATGGAAAGAATAAGTATGTTTTTAAGGCGGTTTGAGGAATAAAATTCTAGTCTTTTCCTTAGCGTTACCTTAATGCCAAATCCGAGTATGTCCAAGAACGTGAATTTTTCAGGAGAGGAAATTGAAAGTTTGAAAGATGATAAAAACAAATGGAGGGGATATAGAGTAGTAAAATTTTGAAGTATGATAGCTCAATCTCTTATGAAGAGATTGTCTGAGCTACATTTGTAAAATTTCTCAATTTAGTACCTGTAATTAAATGTTTTTCAAGCGGTGATGGACATACTCGGGTTTTGATTCTATATGCCACATGTTGTTAAGAATTGAAATCCGAGTATGTCCCAAATTTCTTATGAATTTCCGGTATCTGTTTAGGTTTTAAATTAAGTTGATGATAATTTAGTTAACCATTAATCCAAATAGTGTTTGGTAACCTGTCTCCTACAAATACTAGAGCCTAGAACAACACAACTGCGGACATACGCAATTTTCCTTCCTCCGTTGTAAAGTAAACAGTAACAGAACGTAAGTTTGCATATAATTTTTCATGTAAAAAATCAAATTTTTTCGTTTGTTCGCGGGTTTGGGTGAACTGTTATGCAGTCTTAAATTAAAGACAATGAAATTCCTATTCGATTGGCGTTGAATTTTTATCATTTCGCGTAAAAATAACGATTTTATGAGTACTTCTATTTTACTGATTTTTGCATACTACGTACGTCATAAATGGACATACTCGATGTTTAAAATTTATTTAAATTCAATTTTTTTACATTTTCATAATAATTATAAGGCAGGGCCTATTCTAAGGTTTTTTTGGAGCTACACAATACTGACTGAAATTTTTTGAGATTCGTTTCAAAGGATATCTTCTCCCCCCCCCCAAAAAAGAAAAAAATTAATGCAAACTTTTCATATTTTTTTGAAAAAGAAAACTTCTTACTTAAAAAAATATGTGATGTTTTATTTTGAAAAATTATTAAATTTTCGAAAGTTTTTGCCCTAGCTTCGCTCGGGTCTTTAGACTGTTGTTTCTATTTTTGAAATTACATAATATAATTTCCTGAAAACTATTGTTAGGATTTTTAAATGTTGGAGCTATGAAAATCAACTTTTTGCATCAGCCATTTTCCTTTTTGAATTTGTCAATTTTTTAAATTATTCTATTGTACAATTTTTTAAAAATTTTCAACAATGAAACATTACCTTCAGAAATTTAATAGACATAACCCAATCAGTACACGGTTGGTATGGGTGCGAAATAACGAAACGTCAAAAAATTATTCTATGTAACTCAGAATAGCGAAAAAAAGTGCTAGGATTCATTCAAAAATACCAAAAAGCTTGAAATTTAACGTTGAAACTTCTTGAAAATAATGATGGGTACTTTACAAATTGTGAGTTTTCTTGGTAAATCTTTTACTCTCACTTCACTCGGGAAGAATTGAAAATTTTCCAAAAATTATATCCTGTCCTCTTTAAATTTTGTTTTCACAGACCAAAAGCCGAAGAAAATCCACAAAAAATATGTAATAAGAAAAAAGGTGCGAATTTTTGATTTTTGATCTTACTTCACGAACCTTGCAATGGAACAATTCAAATTTGTTTTGATTCTAGGTAGCATCGTATGTATTTTGAAAATTTAAATTATTCAACATTTTTGCTTCCAACTCCTGGCTAAATGGTTCGAAAAATCCGTGGAAGGGGGTTACCTGGGGTAAAAAGTTGAGAAAATCTGGCGAAAAAAGTTGCAAATATTTCAGTCTTACCTCCTTCCCTTGGAGCCCTGTAACTAAAATCAACTCCCATGAACTAACTTTTGTAATTTCTAGCCATTTAGCCATTCTGGAACTTCCAGCGCGATTTTTGATCCCCCCAGAAATATAATTTCAAAATTTCTCTTACGAAATGTGTGGAAATCAATTTGGGCAGCTAAAAATTGTGGTCCATTTTCGGGTCTATTCAACAAGTTTGTCCACATTTAATTTGATTTTCAGGCAAGCACATCAAGGACATTTTTTTCAACCAGTACTCTCCACTAATCAATCATTAAAAAAAAGATTTGTTAAAAAAACGTACCGTGTGTGACTGTCTGAAAATCAGATCAAATTTGGATAAACTCCTTTAATATGTAGATCAAAAATAAGCTGGTTTTTAACTCTTCAGCTCTTCAAATTTTTTAAAAATGTTTTTAAAATAACGACGGATCGACATTATTGTAAAACTTGAAATAGGTAATAGACATACGTTTCCCCAAGATTTCTTCAAAAAAGCCTCAAAAGTTTTTTTTCTCCACAGAAATAGCTCATTAACAGTAGGAAGAGCGTTACGAAATTGTCTATGGATTTGTTTTTTTATCATTAGAAGTGAAAAGAACTGGCCCATAAAAAAATTTCACATAACTCATGGCAATCATTAGGTTTTTTCTGAAAAAAAATGGGGGTCCTCCTGAAAATTTTTTGGAACCCTCAAAGATTCCGCAATAGCACATTTCTATCCGCTGGGCGCCACTGCTGTTTAGTAATTTTTTCTACTACATTTATGTATCTACCTTTTACCTGATGATTTGTTTGATAGCATTGTGCAGTTGTTTTTGTAGTGTACCTTTCACACTAAAGTTACATGGCTCCCAAATTCGTTTTTTTTGAATTTGATTGATAACTGTTGTAGTTCATTATTTTATAACCTAGTAATTTTTTTAAAATTTGGATTCTGAATAATTTTTTTCCAACTGCACAATTTTTTTTCCAACTGCACATCGATTTTTTGGAGCTACACAATATTGTTGAAACTACACGTTAGAATAGGCACTGTTATAAGGGTTATTATTTATTTCACTAGATTCGGCTGAGCATCAGCTTTCCAGTGATACCAAAATCAAAAAATCGAAAATTTTGGACATACTCGGATTTGGCATTAAGGTAACGTTATCAGTAGGTCTAGGTACGTACTGCAGAAGTGCAGATTCTGTAGAATAAGCACATAAATTATCGTTCCTAATCCAGCGTTTTAATATTCAATATGAATAAATTAAAATTTAGATCATCGATTAACAACATGAATGATGAAATTCTTGCATAAGTATAGGTACTTTCAAGTTCTAATATCTATAAGTATAAAGACGTAGCTAATCACCATCGTCTTGAATACTTACCTAAATGAAATCTTTCATATTGTCCGTATAGAAAAATTAGAAGATGGATGATTAGGAATCGTTTTAATTTTTTTTAAAAAAGTGAGAAGATAAAATTTCGGTCGCAACTTTACACGAATAATACTTAGATAAGCATTATAGTTAATAATCAAAACGAGAGAAAATCTGCAACTGTTTCGTTATAATTATTTCGAAATCTAAGTATATTATTCGCTTTTCGAAACAATTATGGTGAAAAGAAAAGATGTCACATATTTTCTTATTCATTTAGAGAAGTAGGTAGCCTTACCTGGAAGAAAATGCTCTCATGCCTTTCAGTCTTTCATATTTACCTGCATACATATTTCAAAACAGATAAATACTTATACTTATGCAGTAGAAGATGATAAAAGCTCAAACTCAACTATTGTAATCCAATCTAACATTCGAATTAATGGGATTTCCGAATGCTTAGTCGAAATTTAGCAATATTTTTTCAAACAAATTGAGAAATTTACATTTGAATCACACTATTTTGGGTAAAATTCTGAGATTTTACTTCGTTGAAATTGTGAAAACATAATTTTAACGTTTTTTAATCAGTGTTCAACTGAAAATTTTGCAGGTTATTGCGACGAAAAAAATAGTTCAAAATCAAAAAAATGTCTTAAATCTGGATTTCAATTAATTTTTTTAATTTTTTTTTTCGTTTCAGTTACCATGGCAGAGAGAAATCCAGAAGAGCTCCAACCATCAGAGATTTCGAGACTAAGAGCTGAATTAGCTGATCTGAGGGTTGGCATGCAAAATTTGAAAGATAAAATAGCTCTGTTCCGTGGCGAAATAGCCCTTTCAGACAGTAGGGATCTAAATTTAGAGGTAAGTTTTTTGCACATAAATATGGTAGTTAATAGGTAATATAACTTCACAGAATATATGGATATAGGTACAATTTTATTAAAAACGGCAAAATTAATGACTTATTGTGTCGACTAGGTGTATGAATATTTTCCCTCTGAGAACTCCAATGCTGGTCCCTTGAAGTTGAGCCGCTCAATGATTAATAAAAGGTTGAAAAAATATGGACTCGTTATATGCAAGAATATTGAATCGTCTAAATCCAGATTTGGGAGAGAGAATTAGACTCTCCACTCCAGTTTATAGCCGCAGATGTCCCCGCTCCATTACAGTTCCATTTGAATCGAGATGCGGCTGTTACCCACGGAAAATGAATTCTGTAAATAAACATAAAATTCTCTATTAAATTTTTATCAAAGTTCATATGATTTCATTTACTTGAATAACATTCTATCAAACTCATAACTTTTTGTTTTAAAAAATGATATTTGATTAGTAATAATGTTTTAATCAACGTTAAAATGTAATTTGAGCTTTAAATGCAAAGTAGCGCGTGGTAAATGTTATCAAAATAGTGAAAAAAAACGTTGAAAATTTTTTTCTGCCTGTGAGGAGATTCAAACCCTCAACCTCCGAGTTCTAGATCTGTTCTCTTAACCAGGACACCACCCTGTTCCATTCCATAAGGGATATGGTATTAAAGAAATATATATTCTCCTTCCCACTCTCTGGACTTGAGAAATTTTTGGAAATGTTGAATGAAATTTGATAAAATGAGGTTGAGGTTGATTAAGTTCGATCAAACTTGATCAAGATGAATATGTTGTACGTCATACAGAAATTATTTTCATCTTTCATGTCCGTATAGAAAAAATTTCAGATAGATAATTAGATACCTACGTTTTAATTTTTTAAAAAGAGGGTGAGATGAGAAAATTTCGGTCACAACAATACATATGTAGGTACTTGGTTAACGATCAAAACGAAGACAAAATCTACTAATGTTTCGTTAATTATTTCGAAATCTACCTATATATTCGCTTTTTGAAACAATTATGGTGAAAAGAAAAGGTGTCACATATTTTCTTACCGGTATTCATATAGAACTATAGTCTTTCTGCATATTTACATATTTCAAACCAGATAAATATATACAGTAGAAGATGATAAACGCTCGAACTCAATTACGTAATCCAATCTAACATTCAAATTAATAGAATTTCTGAATGCTTCGTCGAAATTTAGCATTCGTTTTTAATAATTTTAATGCTTTTTTTGAGTATTTTAAAAACATGTTACTGCATTTTCCACTCTTTTTGTGCACTTTTGGCAAATTTATCTAGAATTTCATTTAACAGTCATTTTTCGTAATTTAGTTGGTGTTAGAGGAGGGAGTTGGAGCACTTCGAAAGCTTCTTGATTTTTACAGAAATTGTATCACTCGAATTTAGTTCCTAGTGATTTTTTTCTAAATGCAGTTTTGATTTTGACAATTTCTTCGCAATTTTAATTTTTAACTTGTTTTTGAACACCTTTTCATGCCTTTTTGGCAATTTTTTTTAAATTTCATCCTTTTTGGCGATGTTTGTTGTTTTGGTTATTTTTATAGCATTTAAAAATATTTTCTACACTTTTGTAAGTTTTGTATGCGTTTTTGACAAATTTTACTGAGATCACTTTATTGTTTCGTCATTCGTCCTGCGATCGTGTTTTAATTTTTATGGTGTATTTTTGGCAGTTTCCATGTTATTTCAACACCTTTTTATCGCTTTTTCACGTATTTCGCGCAATTTTAATAGAACTTGAAGCAGTTTTTGATATAATTATCAGTAATGCCATTGCTTTTTTGAGTAATTCTGCAACATTTTGAATTTTTTCAACACTATTTCGTGCACTTCTGTCCAATTTCAAAATTGTATCCTTATAGGGATTGATAATTTTCAGTAATTAAAAAAAAAAAATGCAAGGAATAGACTTACCTATTGGGTTGATAAATCATTTTTTTTCTGTGTGATTAATTTCGCACCTGAATTGATTAAGTACCTACGTATGGTATGCGTAATTCATTAAATGTAGGAATGGATGAAGAATAATTGAAGATCTTCGAGTACCTATACTGGAAATTGTAATAAAATGAAGTTGTCAGAGTCCGTTGTTTTCCTGCAGGTATTTGAATAAAATAAAATCTCAGCATGCTTGGAAAATTAAAAGTACTTAGTCAATGAAACAAACTTTCCTTCATGTTTTAGTGATGTTTTCTTTATTAACGTTTGATTATTATTCAATCAACAGTTATACCTACTAGCATTTCATTGAATAATAGAGCAAATTTTTGAATGCTCAGGATCTTGCATGACAGTAGTTAGTTTGATTGATCTTCTATCTGATTAGTGATTTTATTATTTTATCGTATCGAGTACCTATTTCATTCTGACTGTCGACTTCTAGTTCTATCTGATATTTTTTTGTAAGCAAAAATCAAGATCAATGCATAGCTAAAAGCTATTTCGGACATTTCAAAATTTCAAATTTGAACGCTATCAAAGTTCATTCTTATTTTTTTGAAAAAAAGTTTTCGATTTGTCTTGGACGTTTAAAATTGAAATTCCCTTTTTGGTGCACATATTTTCAACTTCACTTCGTCTATGATGTCTTTTTGTTCAATATTTCATCGCAATAATGATCACGAAAGTCTTCAATGCAGCAAAATACAAAATACAGAATGAATAAACGATTATTTAATTACAAAATCGACAAATATTCACACGTAAACGAAAAATCAAAAGAGAATTTTTCATTTTCGATTTTTCGCTCGCAATTTTCGAACGAAAACGTTACGGTTACAATTTTGGGAACCAAGCGCGACGCCGATTGGCTGATTTCGGTTATAAAACAAGTTTACGTGGATGGTCGTCGAGAGCGCTACATGTCACAGAGAGGAACAATAAATAGCGGTTTCCAACTTTCCATGTAAAAGCGGGGTTCAAGAAGTTTCTTTTATTGTTATGTCTCGATGTAAAATATTCAAGTGTGTAGAAATAATTGATAGTAGAGAATTTTATTGAAAAACGTAATCATTTGCACACTAGGTTTCGCGAATTACGATGTAAATATTGTTATCGGTCGGTATCAAACGCGGTTAAGTGAGCTAAGATTTCTAACAGTATTTTCATATAGTTAACATGGCTTCCATGAAAGACACAGCCACCTTTTTTACAGAAGGTACTGCGTCTCAGTTTCAGTATATGTTAAGTTTATACCCTCAAGTATTAAAGCTAAAAGCCGCTAGGAAAGCTGAGAGTAAAAACAAAAACCCGGAGGATCTAATTAAACTCGACAATTGGTAAGTATACGATTGTGTTTTACTCATCTACGCTTGGTATGTGTGTCATTGAACCTCACTTTTCAAAGAATTCACTTCGTCGGCTAATTCTTTTCCACGAGTCGATATTCGCGATATTTTGGCGTTATTTTCATTCGAACCAGCATCCGAATATTAATAACGTATTCGCTCGGATCGTTTAATCGCTAACGTAAGTTTACTCTTGCGAAACGCGTTATTCGGTAATTATGTCGGTATCACGAAATGTGCTCGTACAAGCATTTCGGTAAATTTACATTTTCACATTTTCTATCGATAAAATCGACGAATTTGGTGATTTTTCTTATTTTTACTCGATTTGTTTACGTGTCGAAGCGTATTCCGGTGTATTTGCGTTAGTATGCAGGTGTCACCACTCACAACCATTGTTTGCAACTGAACTTTGCTTTGTTCAGATCATTATCCGGTGGTAGTGAATAAATTTCGGCGTTCGATCGATAGTAATTTTTGTTCTGTTTTTTATTTCAGGTACCAGAATGAATTACCAAAAAAACTCAAAGCCAGAGGGAAAGATGCTCATTTGAATCACGAAGAATTAGTTCAACTCATGAAATGGAAGCAAGCTGTGAGTATTATTTACTCTCTCGCATATTTATTTACAACTTTACTCTTTATTTCGAGTATCATTTTTTAGCAGAAAATCTCGTTCGAAATTCCATCGATGGATTTTTCAAGTACACGTAGCTACGATTACGTCGAACGCTTGTTTTGACGAAATTTGTTCAATTTCGGTTTCATAATCGAACAATTTATGGCCAATTTCAAAAAAAAATCGAAACGATTTACTGGAATAAATCACATGTTGGTCGTGTGTTATCAGTAAACGTTTTTCAAAACTTATCTCGAGTTATCTGCGAAAGATAACGAGTTGTGAAACACGATTCGAATCGATTAACGATGGTCGTTTGGCATTCTGTTTTGTTAACTTGTAATATTATTTTATATTTTTTACGATTAATCGATTCGATATTTTATTCATTTCGGATGTGAACTTTTGTTTGTTTCAGAGAGGCAAATATTACCCTCAGTTAAATTATTTAATTAAAGTAAATACTCCTCGAGCTGTAATGAATGAAACGAAGAAAGCTTTTAAGAAATTGCCCAACCTGGAACAAGCAATCACCGCGCTTAGCAATTTAAAGGGAGTTGGTACTACGACAGCTTCAGGTAATCAGGTTCGCTGGACTCAATTCCGAATACACTGACGACATTTGCTAAGATTATTTAATTTTACAGCTTTATTAGCTGCTGCTGCGCCTGATATTGCACCTTTTATGGCCGACGAATGTTTGCTGGCGATTCCTGAAATCGAAGGCATTGATTACACGACGAAAGAATACATGAATTTTGTATCACACATTCAAAATACCTCGGATAGACTCAGTAAAGAATGTATGTTTTTTTCCTACTCTTTGAAAATTTGAAAGAGAGATATTTTTCGGTCATTTTAATGAAAATGTTTTATAATGTTACGCAGCAACAAACGGAACGTGGAACCTGCATTCCGTCGAGTTGGCTTTATGGACTCATTTTGTAGCTAGTGAATTGAAACCAGAATTATTGGACGGTATTCCATGTCCGAATGGCAAAACACCGTCGAATGTTACTCACCAAAACGGCGACGTTTCAAATACTGCCTCGAAGACAACTTCGCCGGAGGTAAATATATAATAATTGCCACGTTAACGTTTCTTCCTTTCTACGGTTTCGATAAATTTTTCACTTCCTTTTGCGCAGAATGCAGATTTATCTAACGATGTAACTTCATCAGAGGATGCCGACAATACTAATAAGGTAGCTAACGCCGAGTGTTCAAATTCAAATAATGACGAAAATGACGCGATTTCAATTAACGAAGAAGACTCGTTGGATAAGTCTTCGGTGACGCGTATCAACGCCGAAATTAATAACGACGATGATGCGACCAACGATTCAGTGATAACTTCTGATTCAGCTACGAACGATTCTGTCGAAGTTGAAAACAAACAGAAGAACGTCGTAGTGGACATTAACGAAGAAACTTGCTCGAGTTTCCTCGAACCGCCTAATAAAAAGGTACGTCAGTCGTCAATCTTCTTCTGCCACTGAATCAAATTTTCAGACGGTCGAAAGTCAACCTAAACTTATCTGATCCTTTTGCAGGTCAAGTTACAAAATGAAAACAGTTTGGATGCGGTAGAGAACAACAGTTCGGATGCGGTAGAGAACGATGATTCGCAAAACTCTATACCGGATAATAAATGACAATGTTCCCTGTTTTATACTTACCTTCACAATGTGTACGTGTATTAAATGCGATATCAGTAACAGGTAGGTTTCTCCTGTCATAAATTTCTCACTTCGAAATCGATTTTGATTATAGAAAGCACCAAAGGGCTGGTGAAAATTTTAATCTCGGTCTCGGTATTTTTTTGGGACAGAAAAACGAAGAAGATTCGCTTTATTAGTTCAGAAAATTAGTCGAATTCGTTACGTTGTCGAGTCATTATGGTAGCTTTTGTAAAACATTTTCGAAAACTCGCGATTTTTATGACAAATCGGTCCCTCATGTTTAGCTTATTTTTCTGGTCGACAAAATATTAATCTCAGACTGTGGAACACGCGTTCTTATATTCTATTAACCTTGTTCTCAATATTAATCGTTTTCGTTCCCTGTAACATTTCTTTTTTCTCGATGATTGGATGATCACATCGCAGATGAAACTGGCCAGCACCTTCATTGAATCTTCAATGTGTCGGTGAATGGGCTCGGGGCTTATGGGAGATCGTGCTTCGTCTATGTATAATGAATGGGTTGAACTCGTAGTATAATTCTACCACTTGCTGAGAAAAAAAAAATCGCTCTTTTTTAAGTTATTTGACGATGTGTGGTTCTTTTTTTACTGACTAATGAAATTTTTCTTCTTTTGTTTTGTTTTGTTTTTTTTTTAGCAAGTATTCAAATAGTAAGAAAATTTTGCACATTTGTAAAAAGTTATACGATTTTGGAGTAGTAGGTAATTTTAATTTTATTCACGGATCTGTGTAATTTATTAATTTTATATATTTATTAAAATTTAAATGAATACGATGAAATGAATAATAAAAATTAACGATCGATGCGGTAAAAAGAAAAAAAAGGGATTCAAGATGAGATTACTTTTGAAAAAGTACGAATGTGCAATGCGATTCTGATCAGTTTTCATGTTGAAACGTTCGTCTTCGTCGTCGTGATTTGTTTGGTAATAAGCTTCGCTTAGTTTTTAAAAATTGAAAAAATTGAAAAAAAAAACTGAAAGTATAACAAATTATTTAAAACTTTTTTATCGATTTTTTTTCTTTTTTTTTTTGATTAATTATTTCGTAACTCTAAATAGGACCTTATAAATTATCGTTAGTGCTACTCGTTCTACTATTAACGTTAAGGTTTATGAATTACGATTTCTATATTGTTGTTATTTATAATAATTTTTCTAATTTATTACTTTTACTATTATTATTACGGTAATAATGATAATAATAATGTCTTATAGTTATTATTTATTCGATAATTATGGTTACTTATTGTACGTATGTAATTTATAATATTTGAAATTCAAATGTAGCCCTTTTTATTCGTGTGTTGGTTGGTACTTTGTAATCGACGAATGGTGATGTAAAAAAAAAAAATTCCCCCGAATAAACGTAACGGATATTAGCAGTATGTACAAAATGTTTTATTACTTCAACGGATATGTGTGTATTTTTTGATCTTTTTTTTCTGTTTCTGTTTTGTTTTTTTTTTTTTTTTTTGTTTTTTTTCACCGTCTCTGTCTCTCGAAATAATTATGATGTATATAAAAAGCAGACATTTTTAGACTACGATGTAATTATCTACATATATACCTGTTTTATGCTTGCAAATTAATTTTTAATAAAAGAAATATCGTAAGTATTGTGTGCCTTATCGTTTTATTTTAAAATATTTATATAGTAGCGCGTGTATTTCTATTTTACTTTACTTGGGTGTCGTATGTTGTACAATGGTGATCAGAATCGAGTTTTTTTGAAGCATATACTGTTCTGTCTGGCACATATTCGTTGTATTTTAAGTTGAAACGTTTTGTTATTCACTATTTTGGGAAAGTCGTTCTTAGAACTTATTTAAATTATTATGTTAATGCCCAGTTGGAAAAATGAAAAATGCATTACTAATTATTTATTTTATACCTTAACGGTACCTTAATTTATTTTTTTACCTATTTATGTCGCGACACGACCGTATGAACCTGTACTTTGAGATTTTTATTTACGAAATTGATTTTCATTTATTTATTTATTCGTTCGTTCGTTTTTTCTGTATGAAAATACGCGTTGATTCGATTAACAACTTCTTCTTATAAATATTACAATGTACCGCGGCTTTAGTTTGGATTTTTTTTTCACCAATCGCTGTCTCAATTGTATTCCTGTTTACATTCCTTTTTATTTTATTCATCCGAATCGATGAAAATGTACCTATAATTTATTATTTCTTTTTTTTTTTTCTTTCATCGTCTAAGAATACGAAGATATTGTGTTATCGTTCGTAGAAGTACATACATTCGTTGTTTGAATGGCGATTTTTTTTTTGTTTTTTTTTGTTTCAACGTTGAAATTTGATGGTATCTTCCTAAAGGGAAAATGATGGCGAATAAATGTGTACTTTGAAAAAAAAACGGAATTATCGAGTTTGTGAAATAGTTTAATTTAGTATTGTCTAGTGCTTATGGTGCTGTTAACGTTGGACTTGTAATGTGTCGACCAACGAGAAGAGTATTGTGTTTATATACTTTTTTAAAACATTTCATTATGTCATGCATGAATTATACCCTTTTGATTAATTGTCGTTTACGTATTAGATGTGAAAGTAAAATTAATAATTCATTTTCATCGTAATTCGAGTCCTTTTTGTTTGTCGTACACGTCGAACTTACTCTTCTGTTTTTGGAGCTTCTTACTCGAACTAAGAAGTTTGAGACGTTGATAGGTATATGTTTGTGTTTTTGATCGGTTTCATGGCTTCTGGGTGAATTTGATTTTGTTCGGATGAATATAAACCATCTAGCATTTCGTTTTGATATGTTCATGTAAAGTTGGATCAAATTCGTGGTTAAAATTGTGATGATCTCGCTGGACTGGAGGAGTTATTCAGAGTCCTGCTAACGCTAGAATTGTAATGTTGATCGAAATTTGATTTTATTGATCGGTTAGAGCATTAGATTTACTTATACTTCATGTGAACATACCTTCTAAAATTTGTACGAAATTCTTATTTGAAAATTTTGAGAAATTAGATTTATAATAATGATACAGACACTTTTTCTTTATTGTATTATGGCAACACTGATTTTCGTCTAATCTCAATTCTCAGCGAAAATTATCTTTCATTCATTATTTTATTAATATTTTTCTTAATTTTCTCGATAATTATTTTCATGGATCATTTATTTCAATTCGAGTTGAATGAAGGAATTCTTTATGTTACGTACTTCATAAATAATGAGTCATCAATGTTTACTAGATCTAAGAGAAAAAAAATCAAGTGAGTCTTTCAACTTTCAAGTAGGTAACATATTAAGTACCTTATTAGCATGAAGTAATAATTCAGTAACTGTTTTTCTCGATAATATTTTTTATGATTTAGAAGTAGTGCTCGTTCAGTTACAAGATGAAATTTCTGGAGATTTGCTTCACGTAAAGTACCATTGCAGCGATTCGTACGCTGATCAGATGTACCAAGCTGAGGATTCTTTCTTCATCGTGGCAGCAATTTCCGCTACTAAATGGTAAAAAATTTGATACAATTACAAATATTTCTTCGAACCCAATTGTAAATTTATTCTTACCTATCATCCATCGTTGTTTTGAATAAATCTACGACACTAATGTTCTGTTTTAGAATGATATCGATGAATCTGAACTGGAAGAACTCCTCGTAACTTTGTAACCCACATACCACGACTGATTGGATGTTGGAAATAATTAGATCGGCCGAACATAAATTAAGGATGCGTTGAACGCTGAATTAATATAAGTAAGTAAATTTGGATCGATGAAAAATTACCTTGTTCGATGAATAAATCAGTCAAAGCAGTGTTATTGAGTAATCGGACTTGGTCGTCTAAATGAGGAAATTCATTGTGGTAAATTTGATAGCATTTTTCGTTCAACCAAGACGATGTTGTTTCCAACCAAGCTTCCGAGTCGGTCTCAAATGAACACCAGTTCTTTAATATCATATTAATTGATGGTAATTTAGAAACTGAATGCTGCATATACTATACTTACATTTATTTATTATTTTGATTTATAGATGATATACGTACTTGAAATACGAGCCGCCTCAGGACGAGTAAATACAAGATTTGATGAGTCAAGACGTACTCAGCGGAATTCTCGTTCAAGATAAGCTGCTCGCATTGTTTCGAAATATCGCAATTTTCGATCAGATGCCGGATGCAAGATTCATATTCTGGTTGGAAGGCGGATGAATTTGAAAAGTCGAACGGTTTTACTTCGTTGGAAACCCATTTGCTTACGGTTTGGTTTTGTAAACAAGATGGCGCGATGTCGAATGACCATAAATCCGTTGAGAATAATTTCTGTTCTTCATACCATAAATTCGGAAACGAACAGAATGAAATACAAATATCGTGGTATTTAAATGAAGATTGGTCAAATGCCTGCCTATTAAATTAAGAAAATCGATAGGTATACTTACGTGTTTTATCATTATTTATATTTGCTATATTTCGCCGTTGTGCCATTTTTATAATAACGTCGCACATGTTTTTAATATTAATTAATTTCTGATACGTTTTCATGTCTAAATTAGCCACTTCTATGAAACGTAACTGCCCTAAAATTGTAGTAAATTTAAATTAATTTGAAAATTAGAAATATTCATTTACCTACCAATTATGAAACATTTCATTCTTGTTTACCTGATGCTATTGTCACACCGAATAGCAAATTAATATCTAAAATATGGTTATTTTCTACACAAAATTTCAAAATATCCTCTAAAGAGTTTACAATTGTATCCAAATACGAATCATTTTCAACCGATTCGAACGAAAAAATAATTATTAAAACGAAAAGCAGTCTATAAAATATGAACATCTTGCATCGAAAAAAAAATAAGGAACGCAAACAAACCAGCAGACTTGAAAATTCAAAGAGATTGAAATGAAAACGAAATGATTTGAAAAGTCACCTACCTACGTGTAGCCTACCAGTCTTATTTTTCATTTTCACCCTTGAACTTTACTTAGCTCTTACCCTGGGGGTTTTTAGATGTGATCATCGATTTCCCACGCTGTGTAGTTTAGCAATAAAAAAGGTATTATTTAAATTACATTTCGTTCGTTGTAAACGGACAATATATTTGATGATTTGCAATTCATTCTGATTTCAGTGTGACTTGTCGATTCTTTTCTTTTACGTAGAATAATAAAGATATAGAAGAGCAGTGTCAACGATGTTATTTTATTAACTTGTATGTAAGTATCTACCTACCTATACTTGAACCCAATGTGGCGACAATAATATCATCAATAATGATCATTTTTTTTTAAATTTTGACAAATTAATTTTCATTTTACATTTTTTTTTTGCTCATTCGGTACACTTTAGACGCTCGTAGGGGAGCTTGTAGGTACGGTAGCGCACCGTGTAAAGATGGTAGGTACTATTCCCATGTAAATCTGCCATGTTGGCCACGTAACCATGTCTGATGGAGTGATGGCAGGTTAGGTTATAAATAGTTAATTTTTCCAATTTTGAAATGTAAAGAAGGGAAAAGTTATGTACAAATGCTATTCTGTGAGTTGTTTCTATGCAGATCGAAGAGTAGGTTTGTAATAATTGTTAATTTGGTTTAAACTAGTGCTAATTTCCTCTACCTTCAGTAGCTTTCAGCGAACCAACCTACTGGTGACTGGCGTGATTTACCTACCTTTGCTTCAGAGGTGCGAACACACGAAATAATGTCAATTTTGTGCTCTTATTAATGCCTTAGTGTAGGTATATTTTGTCGCTATTATACAAGTGTTGAATAAATACTTGACGTATATGTTTCATTAATTGACGAGAGGGAATACTTCCCTAACACTCTAAGTCATATGATAATTAATCCGTTGTAGGTACATCATGATTAACCCTACGGTATTTTAATTTTCAGGTTTTGAAGACATTGTGCGTTTCACGATTAGTTTACTACACTTTACAGCTTGAGGCACTTCATTTTTCATAATCAGTCTTCGCGAGGTATGTACCTAAGTACATTGGGGTCGTTATCAAATTGTTGAGTTGTTGTAATGTTATGGGTTATGGTAATGTCTAATCTACCAAAGCGCTGTATCATAAAATGCATTCAGTGCGGAACGTAAAAAACCCCTTCATTATCATCTCCTTTTACTTGATGGCATGCACCATTTGTTTAAAAACAACTTCACCAGGTCGGACATATGTTGATTATGAAGACAAATCTGTCAATACATTTAGTGTTCTTTCGAGATCAGTCGAAGTGCTTCACCTCCGAAAGTTCACCCCTTCCCTTACAAGTTTTCTGATGATTTAATCATGGTACACATTCAATGCTCGGCTATACTGAGACTGACAAACCCTGCTGTCAGTTATACTATTATTAATTCTCTAAATAATCAGGATAAATGATTATTACTATTTCCTCTACCAACCTAACCTAAAATATGTTCGTAGAAAATTAGAAATAGAACCATAAAATGGAACTGCGTTCCTGTAGAAAAACGAGGGCATCTACGAATCATTATTCCGACCATATCAAATTGAAATTCAATAAAAAAATGAAAACATCGACCAGTTCAGCCAACGCGAAACTAATTTTACGTAAGTAAAAATCACTGTTCATCTTTGAATTGAAAAATTTTGATCACTTTTATTTTGTTCTTCAAGTACCTACCTAATAGTGTTCCATAATTCAAAAATTTCAATGTGACAACCTGAACAGGTTTTGTATTTACGAGTAGATAGGTAATTTTGACCTAGAAAAAAATTCAAAATACCTATTTTGAAAATGTTACTAAAATTTATATAAGCATTTTTTATTTTTTTAAAAATTCTTTCATTTTTCAAGTTTTTAATAAAAAGTTTTGATCACTTTTATTTTGTTCTTCAAAAGTACCTACCTAATAGTGTTCCAGTTCCATGATTCAACATTTTTAATGTGACAACCTGGGCAGGTTTTGTATTTTTATGCATACATAAAAAAAAAATTCAAAATATCTTTACCTATTTTGAAAAAGTTACCAAAATTTATATAATTTTATATTTTTTTGTAATTATTTCATTTTTCAAGTTTTTATTGCAATTTTTCGATATTTTTGATGAACTTTCCTTCAGGAAGACTGTGTCCCCCAGCGCTCCTCCACAAAAAACTGTAATAAGAGCATCTTTATGAAGAGTTTTTTCCTGATGTAGGTACTTATCGTCATTCTCTATCAAGTGCACTGATAATTATTCCTATTTTCAATTTTCATGCAGATGTGAATGCTACAACAAACAAACTTGAAAGATTCAATGGTACCCCATTGGAACCAGGTAATGATCATAGAACTGATAGAACTATGAGAGTAGCTTTTAGCTTTCATTTCAAGTACCTACTAATGAGTTTATTTCAATACAGTGCCCGATTTAGGCAGATTGAAACTGTACCAGTTTATTCATACCGAGTGGTTTCAAGACAACTCCTTACTGTTTGACAATTTGCTCACTAAAAGAGAAGATTTTATATTGTGCATTTACCCGCCAGGATCTGGTAAGAGTACGACAGCAACTTTACTGTATTATTACCTATCAAAGAATGCTAAACCACCCGGAGAAATTCAAAAATGGTTGAATAAATGCAAGTTTCAAGAAAAAGAGAAAGAAAAATCTCGCGAGAATCCTTCATATACAGAATTTCGACGTTCATCATCTTTTGTTATGCTCATGGACTTTAGTAGGATACGTGGTGACACGCGTGAACGCTTAGAGAATGTCTTACACAGACCTTGTAATGTTCTGCTGGAAACGCTCTGGAATGCCAACTGAGGAACTGGAAGCAGAAGCAAAATTAATGCAAAAAGACCCTGGTGCAATATGGTCTTTATTAAGCCGTCAGAATTCTATTGCTGGATCCATGTTTGATGGAAGTTTATACCTGATACTGGATGGTTTGGACAATATTTACAACTTGATTGCGAACTTGCCAGCTCCTGATAATGTAAAAGTCTACGCTGAATTCACCGGAACAATGGAGACGATGATTAGAGGAGCTCGAGCTTATCAGTCAGGGATGAGAATATTTGCATTCGGTGTTTCACCATCTTTGATAAGTGAATTTCAAACCAAGTGTTTTTTCTCTATTGCTGATGAAAAAACTTCCATTAAAGAATTTTTCTCCTATTCTGATACTTCAATCAATGAATTGATCAAAAAATGGGAGTTAGATGTGTCATTAGAAACATGTAAATCAGTGGCTGGATTTAAGTACAATTCAAATGAGTTTGTAAATCCATACCTATGCGTTTCTTTCTTGAACGCCTTGCGAGACAAAAGAACATATTCAGTTAATTTATCGCTTCACTCATTGTGGATGAGATGGACATTTGAAGAACCTGATTTAGAAGTGCTTCGTCACATATTAAAATCACAGAAATACAATTGTAAATTTGAGATGGGTGTGAGCATGAAAACTATATACACTATTCCGGAATTTTCAGAATCTCTTACATTATATTATCCGTTGTTTGTCTTCGGCGGATTCCTATCTTGCACTATGGAAAAAAATAAAACTTACACCTTGTCTGCTTCTAATGATACTGCAAAAATTGTTTTGAACTATCATTTAGAATCAATTCAAAGAAATTTAAAATTTTAGACACTATAAAGAAAACTGTAAACGAGATTTATGTAATGACCAGAATTTGGCGTTGATAATTAATGAACATATGACGAAATATCATGATTAAAGTTGAAATAATGCAACGTTGATTGAGCCGACTTATTTTTATTGCAGCAAGCAAGAAAACTATTACCCTATTGGCAGTATTGGCCTATTCACAAATTCACAATGTAGGATTCGATCCGAATAAATGCTGCAATGTTGTATCAGAGTTGAGAGAATACCTACCTACGTTTTTGAAAATGAAGAGAGTACAGAGTATTACTGTGTGGCTTTCAAGTATGGTAGATGGTACCATTGGTCTTATCTACCAGAAAAGCAAACAGTGAGAGGAGTATCAAAGAATTAGCTAGATATTTATCAACTCCTGTATAATTTAAGTTTTAATAAATGTTTGAAAACTATCACCACAGAATGAAAATTATTCTTTCAGATGTTTTTCCTAGTAAACCATGAAGCACCTAACGCGGGTGTAAATCTAATTACGATTGATCTACATTCCATGTCGTTATTGTCAGTTCGTGGTCGTGCTAAGTATTACTGAAATAATTTACAATACCTATACAAACTCTTTCAATTTCTACGCTTTTGACATAAAAATGCATTCGTACTGAGAAAAAACACATTATTAAACCTATTTCGTTTTATTTCAAAATTATACAACATGTTTTCATGATTAAAACTATTTTAATCTATGAAATAAAAACCTGATTTTTTTAATAATATATATGATTAGGTATTAGAAAACTGGAAGTTGATACGGTTTTCTTGCAGGAATTAAACAGTTAAACATTCGCGATGAAAAGGATGAAGGTATCCATCTGCTACGCAGCTATGTGATGCTAATCCATGTTTAATACAGTAACCAACGATTCGTTTAGTCTGTAAAATGTATATCATACTTACATTAATTACAAAGTTTTGAAAAGCTCATATTTTACTCTCTATCATTGATTAAGTAGGCAAATGAGCTCAGATGTACCTGATGTAGGTACCTATAATTCAATGAGCATAAAAAAATTCAAATTTGACTTACAACTTGAACTTCCATATGACAAATATTATTGTTTTGGAATTTGATATCTTGCTCCTTTTCAATTACATTGCTGACCTGCCGATTGTAATTCAATTTGTAGACATCAAATAAGTAGGTACCTAATCATTCTTTTAAAATTTAGAAGTTCGAACTAAGTAACTTCTCCAAAAATAGTCTATAAATTTATACAGCTAAAAAAAACTGGAAAAATTGCAATTGGTTAATCATCTTACCTCTTTAGCATCATCATCAGAATCGATCATAACATCGGATAGATTTGCAGCATACGATACAGCTGCTAAACTTACAAGTAATATCACGTTTGTACGATGAAACATATTTTCTTAATAAATTTTTAACTGTACAGATTTAATATAAAAATTCAAATAATTATTTCTACTTTCTACAATATAGATAGGTAGGTATAGGCAACACTCTAAAATCTACAAAAAATTAAAAATACCGCGTTTGTTCATATTACAACATCTACTTGTTCACAGACCGCGGATGTGATTCAAAATACAATGATTTTCAATTTGTCACTAGATCTTATACCTAAACGTATTCGTATAAAATATATTGATGGTACGGAGAATGAATCACGTCATTTGAATTACCCTCGCCACCTTCTATCTATGCATAATGAAAATGCTCTAATTTTTAGCAGCATTTTGAAAACAGGTTTTAATTAAATTAAAGTTGAGTAAAATTAGTACGAATGATGGCGGAAAAGTAATTTACGGTCAAATACTAAACGAGAAAATTAGTTCGGTACGTTTTAATGGTTTCATTTCTTTCTATTTTTAGTTGCGACAGCGAATACGAAGTTTGATTAATCGACATTTTTTTCCCCTATTTGAATTGGCGATAGGCTGTTTTCTTGTTTAATTTTAACTCATTTAAATAGAAGGTAGGTATGATTGTATTGGTGAGTATCTTTTTTTGTAATGGGTAGGGTTTTATTTGACTATAGAGATATTGGTTTTTTCTTCTGATGACAAAGAATCTCTTGCCCATCGAATTTCGGAATCACTTGATACCTTACCTATTTTAACTGATTAGAAATGATCCAGAAGTCCAAATTCATAGGATTAGTTGATGAAGAGTAAAGGCAAGAGTAATAAAAGTGATCAAATTATCTTATACACTTGAGAAATTACAACATTATTATAGTAAAGGCTCGTGGCTCATCATAATCCATCATATCTTCGAGTTTGAGTTGGAATTTTGAACTTTCAAAGCACATATGTACCTAGGCCAAAATACATGGTAAATATTATTTTGGATGAACCTACAAACAACGGGACTTGGAGTGAATAATTCATTTCAATTAACGATTTAAGTTCAACGTTCGAATAATTTTTGATATTTTAATTTTAATTAATTTCGAGGAACCAATAAAAATAAAAATAATAGAAACAGTTTAAACTTTCACCTCATCATAAAAAATGTAAGACTATACTGTTCAAATTAGCCTTCCCTTCCCCTCCTCAGAACCCATTGTATATTTTGCTTTTCATTTTTCTTATCAGTTGTAATCACCATCGTCGTCGTAGTAAATCGTGATTTTTTCAATCATGAACTACAATTTTGATTTTAAAATTAATTTTAATGTATATTAATTACTTCTGGATAGAAAAATCATAGCTAAATTAGGTATCTTTTAAATTATTATTTATATTTCATTGCATCATGTCACGACACAGAAACATACGCACCTATCATTACAGCGAAGGTAAGTCATTTTTTCGTCAATCTACAGTACTTTGGGTAACAATTGGTCATTTTTGAATTTAAAATGACCATAGAAAGCGATCATATTCCAATGATTAAATAATAACTGCCTTTATTAGCTTCTGTGTAGTGCTTTGAGTACAGATAGTATAGTAGAATTATTCGTACCACCATATGGAATTATTGTTTTAAATATTCATCATTGACGTACGATCTTCTGCTTCTTTTCTAGATTACGGAGATGAAGTGGATGCAGATATATATGGACAATCTGTCGAAGAAGATGTTTGTCTATCACCCACTGAAGGTATAATATAACAGTTTTCCTGATCTTCTGTGTAACCTTGTGTAATTGGATTTTTTCATCTTCTTTTAGAATCATTCATCTATAATCGGAATCATGCCGCGAGAAATGTGTCTTCCTTTTTTGATAATACTTCTACAAGTTCTGGGATAAAAGTTCAATGTGGAGGTACAATTTTTATTTCACTGTTTTAAATTTTCACTCCTGTGGTATATTTAACGTGTATTATTCTTGATATACTTACGTTTAGATGAAAGTTCTTCGATAGAACAGACCAACAATATGCAAAATTCAAAGCTAGGTAAGATCAAGTTCGTGCTAAAATTCAAGTATAATATGATTATCATCGATTTATATAACATAGGTTAATGTTTCATTATTAGAAATACAAAATGCTAACGAAAGAATGCTACCGGAAAGGATATCGAAACTGGAAACATCACCGAAACCAGTAAAAGTTGTATATCCTGCGAAAAGCACCGTAGTCGAAGGATTCGATGTTTCTGTATCAGAAAGTGAGCATCATTCGTTCAACGAATGTCATCAGTCAAAAATGGTATTCGTGATTTACTCAAATCAATCTTACGTTTATATTTTTCGCAGCTGATAAACAAAAATCTTCCCAAGACACCCTAGTTGATTCAAATTCTACCTCATCGCGTTATCGAGAACCCTCCAAAACTGCAACCGAAGTCAGTATAAACAAATCGGAAAAAGAAGACGAAAACTCCAATATAAAGTACATACAAATTAATTCGTTCATCGATAACCGTTCGATGTCTATCATTTCGTTAAAACGTACCAATATTTTATTCGATTCACAGAATGAAATCGGAAGAAGAAACTAGTAATAAAGATATCGAATCGAAATTCAACGCAGCTCGCGGTTCACGCAAACAAAACCTATATTTAATCGTCATCGGACACGTCGATGCTGGAAAAAGTACTTTGATGGGACATTTACTCCATAAATTAGGCTGTGTTAATCAGAAACTAATGCATAAGTACGAACACGAGACGAAAAAAGTTGGCAAAAGTTCGTTCCTGTATGCTTGGATTTTGGATGAAATTGGCGAAGAGAGGTATTTATTACGAGTAGTACTCGTTCAGCGGTCATTTTCCAACCATTTATGATGGCGATATTGAAAATTGAATTTTATTTAGAAATCGTGGAATCACTATCGACGTAGCGAGGAATAAATTTGAAACGAATAAATTTATAGTTACACTTTTGGATGCTCCCGGTCATAAGGATTTCATTCCTAATATGCTTACAGGTTGTGTATGATGTATTTCGAATTGGGATGAATATCGATTGATTGTCTATAAATATTGTAACGTTGTAAATTGTGTGTTCAGGCGTTACTCAGGCTGACGTCGCTATTTTGGTTGTTGATGCAACAAACGGAGAATTCGAAACTGGATTCGAAAGCGGAGGACAGACCAGAGAACATACTTTGATTGCACGATTTTTAGGTATAATATCGTGAGTTGAACTCTGAAGACTTCTTCGATGATGATCTAATATTTCATGTTTTCGTAGGTATTAATCAATTAGCCGTCGTTGTGAATAAAATGGATAACGTTGGTTGGTCCCAAGACCGATTTAATCAAGTTCGTAAAAAATTATCAACGTTTTTGAATCAAGTCGGATTCAAAGAAACCGACGTAACTTACGTACCATGCTCCGGATTAAGCGGAGAAAATCTAGTACAAAAGGTCAACGAACCGGCATTAAAATCTTGGTACAATGGACCTACGCTGATCGATTTAATCGGTTAGAGCTTCGCTTATAATTTTCATAATCCTGGGTTAGTTTTTTATTACGTTACTGATGTTCATGATGAATGTGTTCCACAGATTCTTTCCAATCACCTAAACGTCATTACGAACGAGCTTTCAGAATGGGAATTAATGATATATTCAAAGGCACCGGAACCATACCTTGTTTAAGTGGTCGAATAGAAAGTGGCTACGTTAACGTTGGTAAAAAAGTATTAGTGCAACCTTCTGGCGAGGTTGCCACCGTTAAAGGTATGAAAGCTTCATTTTTAGAAATTTATATGATTTATTTATGACTGAATTCGTTAAATTTTTTCTGCAGCTTTATACGTTGACGAAGTCAGCGAAAACACCGTTTATGCGGGAGACTACGTGAATGCTGTGTTGATTAATTGTGACACCGAGAACCTTTACGTTGGTTCTGTTCTATGTGATATTGAAAAACCTATTCCGATTAGTACTAAATTCGAAGCTAAAATTGTTCTGTTTAATGTCGTAATACCCATCACTAAAGGATTTACGGTAAATACTCCAGCCGAATAAACCTCTTACATTGGCAATAACACGAATTCAACCCGTTATTCTGTTTTAGGTGATTTTACACTTGCACAATATTATCGACAGTGTTATTATCAAAAAGCTTAATGCTCAAGTGCACAAAGTAACCGGAGAATTAATATCGAAACGACCTCGCTGTTTACTTAAAAACACAGCTGCGATTGTAACAATCGAAAGTAGCCGACCGCTGTGTGTAGAACTATACGAGAATATGAGAGAATTTGGGCGATTCGTATTGAGAGATGCTGGCGTTACGATAGCTGCTGGTTTGGTTACTAAAGTGAGAATATACTAATTATGTCTTTATTGTCTTTCTATAACGCTAGATTTTTTATATCGACAGTTTCTGAATTTTTTTTTCTTGCTTTTGTCGTTTCAGGTTTTATGAAAATACTCACCAATTAAATCGAAATGTTGATTTTATAATGATTTCCGGCATGGTTCAATGAACGAGGAAAAAAACATTCAAATGATACGTGATGCTCATGGTACCATATCCGTCGTAATCTGTTTCTATTTTAAAGCGCTATAAAGCGCAGTCACATTTGTAACGCCGGACGTAATCTACGAATAATTCTACCTGCTAAATCCTTTAACCGTCGATGGATCGATATGATATTTAAATAAAACTTGATTATCTCAACCAACAACGATTTTCTTTTATAACTTGTTTTACCTGATTTTTTGTGGTTTCATCTCTTTAACAATCGGAAGAAATCCGGCAGATAAATTTCAAAAAAAAAATCGATGATATTTTCATGCGAAAAGGTGGACTAAAAATTGAGTTTGTGAAATACGGGGAAAAAAGAATTTGAGTCATCATTCATTTTGGAAATTGAAGATTCTTCAAAATGAACTTGTTCCAGGATTATTAAAAATTGACTTTGTAACTTATTAAACATGGATTAAAATTTCGAGAAAAATTCAAGTAATTGTGCGGAAATATTTTTTGAGCATTTTTAAAGCATTTTGAGCTTAAAATGTGTATGATTTTTGACATTTAAAAAAATGTTTCATGTGATGTATCAAAATGAATTACAACTTCGGCAGAAAACAAATTCAACTCCCCAAATCCAAATTTATCCATTTCCAGCCATTCTGGAGCCTCCAGCGCGATTTTTCAATTTCTCCAGAATTTTTAATTTGCTCCAGAAGACATGAATATGAAATTGGGCAGGTAAAAATCGAGTTGTGTGTTATGCTCGGCCTGTTTAACGAATTTATCAACATTTGAGTGGATTCTGGAAGGGACACCTCAAGAGTAGTTTTATGTACAGTTTTTTTCATAATAAAAATATCCAAAAATCAAAAACTTACCATTTTCTAGGAAATTTTTGAAACTTGCTCGAATCGTTGTATTTCGTCATGAACTAACCCCACGAGATCGAATTTCGTCAATTTCCAGCCAGCCTGGAGCCTCCATCGCGATTTTTCAATTTCTCCAGAATTTTTTAATTTGCTCCAGAAAACGTGAATATGAAGTGGGGCAGCTAAAAATCGAGTTGTGTGTTATACTCGACCTGCTTAACGAATGTATTCACATTTGAGCCAATTTTGGAGGGGACACCTCAAGAGTGGTTTTTGACCAGCTTTTTTTCAAAATAGAAATATCCAAAAATCAAAAATTTCCAGTTTACGAGAAAATTTTTGAAATTTGGGCGAATCGTAGTATTTTGTCATGAACTAACCCCACGAGAGCGAATTTCTCCATTTCCAGCCATCCTGGAGCCTCTGGAAAAATTGAAAAATCGCCCTGGAGGCTCCAAAATGGCTGGTAATGGCGAAATTCGATCTCGTGGGGTTAGTTCATGACGAAATATTGCAATTCGCACAAATTTCAAAAATGTTCTCGTAAACTGGAAATTTTTGAATTTTGGGTGTTTTTATTTTGAAAAAAAGCTGGTCAAAAAACCACTCTTGAGGTGTCCTCTCTAGGATCGGCTGAAATGTGGATAAATTCGTTAAACAGGTCGAGTATGACTCACAACTCGAATTTCACCTGCCCAACTTCATATTCACGTCTTCTGGAGAAATTGACAAATCGCGCTGGAGGCTCCAAAATGGCTGGAAATTGTGAAATTTGGATTTGGGAGGTTAGTTTTGGGACAAAATACAGCGAGATTCGCGTGAATTTCGAAAATTTCCACACAAACGGGAAACTTTTCATTTTTTTATTTTGAAAAAAACTGGTCAAAAAGCCACTTTTGAGGTGTCACTCTCAAAATCTGCTCAAATGTGGATAAACTCGTTAAACTGGTTGAGTGTAATATACAACTCGATTTTTAGCTGCCCAACTTCATAATCACGTCTCTGGAGCAAATTCAAAATTCTGGAGAAATTGAAAAATCGCGCTGGAGGCTCTAGAATGGCTGGAAATGGTGGAATTTGGATTTGGGTAATTAATATTAGTTTTGTGACTCATTTTGACCATTTTTATTGATTAAGTACCTACGTACTTTTTAAAAAAAATAAAAAAAGCATAATTCGCCAAAAACAGTCAATTTTGAATTTTCAAACGTTCGCCAAATATCGAGATATGATGTTGGGCAGCTGAAAATTTGGTTTGGGGGGGTTTAGACCATGCTCTTTCCAAAAATCGCCGTCCCGTTCAAATCGGTGGCCGACACCTCTAGAGGTTCCCTTGTGAGCTGAAAATTTGGTCAACACTTTCGAGGTTACCTTATACCTGTCACAATGGCTTAAAATATCGCAAGAAATTCGAACATTTCGACAAAAACTTCTTTTTAGCATTTTGGAAGAATAGTAAACTTAAAATATGGTCGTGAATTTTGCGATTTTTGAAAAAATTGTCATGAGCTATCAGAATAGGTTAAAATTTTGCCAAAATCCGTTATGAGAAAAAAATGACTGAAAATTTAATTTAAAAACGAACACGTATTTTTTTTTTTTTTCTAAATTAAAACACTGTTTTTTTTTTATTTTTATTTAAACATGTTTGAAACGCAATCCTGGCACATGCGATTCTTTCGTGTTTCATGCAACGTTGCATCATCTTTTTACATTTTACCAAGTGAGTATATACAGGGTGATTCGGATAAGACCTGAAAAATTAAAACCACGTATTCTACTCATAAATAGGAGTAAAAAATGTTATACACACCATAGACCAAAACCGCTTCATTTCGGAGTTATTGACCTTTAAAGGGGGCCAGCTGTTTTCTTAAAATTGGGCGTTTCGGCGTCTCTATTGAAAATTTTTGGGGGGTAGGTGGTGGAAAAAGTGAAGTGAGATCTCAGAAATGTAGAGTATCATTCTTTTCTGTTTTGGTCCATAACTTGATGTTTTGAAGTCAGAAATGTGTTTTCTTAGATGAAAAACAATCAAAACTTGAAGTTAAATTAAATTATTTCGATTTTTATTAATGATTGCGGTAGTACTTCTCATTCGACACTCATTAAACTTTAATTTCTCTTTTTTGGTCCATTGGATGCTGAGTAATCAAATTTTTCAATTTTGACAAACTCTCCAATTTGTTAGAAACTAATGTTTTTGAAGGTTTCCTGTACTCAATTATCAATTTTAAATACTTTTATGAAAAAAAAAAATGCTATTCCTCAATAAAACATAATTTATCTCAACCAATATGCTCACTTTGGCAACATCGCAAAATTTGTCACGGTAAATTACGATTTTGTTTCCTAAAAACAATAGAAATTGCTGGTTGGTAAACGATTGCACTTCAAATCAAAGTAGGAAATCGTAACTAAGGAACACTTTTTGATAACACTCTGATTTGAGCTATGTAACAATGCGTAACACATAAGGGAAATGTAAATGCGGTGTTGCCATATTTTACACAACTTTAATTGCAAATATCTCATTAAGGGTTGGTTTTTCAAAATTTTTGCAAAGGAAATTTTTTCTCAATTCGACGAGTAGAATATGTGGTTTTAATTTTTCAGGTCTTATCCGAATCACCCTGTATATTGCATTTTATTTAGAGTGAATTTATGATACAACAACAATGGGTTTTAGTTCAAAATTAGTAACCGCGATTAATCGAATAATGCGAGAATATTTTCCAAAGAAGATTACTGAATCTCAAGTTCCTAAGAAGAAGTCATCATCAAGTGAGCAACTTGTGTTTTTGATCATCTAAGCTAAAGCATAATATGAAAAATAATTGTAGGTATAGGTATACCCGTTCTTAAATAAATTTATTATATTTTTTCATCAGGAAAGAATTCTATCTTCATTAACAGACATATCAGAATACCTTGCTATCAAAATGAATGCAAACCATCAATTTCTTATCATACTCCTTGTAAATGTGGTAAGGTTAAAAAAAAACATTTCAGCCACATAATGTGAATGATCCACATCCTGTACTTCATACTATATGTACAGTATGACACAAAAGTAGTGTTCAGTTCAGTGCCATTTATTTCTAAGTGGAAAGAGCTAGAGAGATGAATGAAGCGGCGTTGCGGCGTTGAGTAGGGAAAAATAAGGGATTTCAAAAGCAACCTTGAAAATTTCTACCCCATGCACACTGCACAGGGTGTCCACAAATTGAAAAACCGGTTTGGTCAAAAAATTCAAACTGGTTTTTATTGGCGCAATGTATTCTACACACTAAGGTAACAAAAACGTGATATGAATTTTTTGAAACCGGTTAGTTAATTTGCAACTGGTTAACAAAAAATACTCAAAAAAAAAAAAAAAAAAATTGAAGATAGAGAAAAAACTAAAAAGTTTGAAACAAAAGTTGTAGAGCGTGAAAAATATTACACAATTCTGTCTAATCACATTTTGAAACCGGTTCATTGGTTTGCATTTAGAAACCAGTTTTTGACAATCACCTAAAAATTGAACCATTTTCGCTGATCGGATTATGAAACCAATTCATTAATTTGCAACCAGTTATCAGAATTACCTAAAAATTAGAGATCGAGAAAAAAGCTTGAAACAAAAGTTGTAGAGCGTGAAAAATTACACAATTCTGTCTGATCACATTTTGAAACCAGTTCATTGGTTTGCATTTAGAAACCAGTTTTTGACAATCACCTAAAAATTGAAGATAGAGAAAAATGCTTGAAACAAAACTTGTAGAGCGTGAAAAATTGAACAATTTTCGCTGATTGGATTTTGAAACCAGTTCATTAAATCGCAGCAAACCATCAAAAGTTACCTGATTGTAAGTTACTTTCATTTTCAAAATCCGGTCAGCACAAATGGTTTAATTTGTCACGCTCTACAACTTTTGTTTCAAACTTTTTTCTCTATCTTCAATTTTTGGGCATTTTTTCTTAACGGGTTGCAAATTAACTAACCGGTTTCAAAAAATTCATATCACATTTTTGTCACCTTAGTGTGTAGAATACATTGCACCAATAAAAACCAGTTTGAATTTTTTGACCAAACTGGTTTTTGAATTTGTGGACACCCTGTGCATGGGCCTGAAATTTTCAAGGTTGCTTTTGAAAGCCCTTATTTTTCCCTACTCAACGCCGCTTCATTCATCTCACTAGCTCTTTCCACTTAGAAATAACCCGCACAACAATTGTAGACGTCGACATTTACATCGACTACGTTTTTTTCCAACATATGATGGAAAAGTGATCAATTAATTATTTAGTAGGAATCTTCTGTCCATACAAAAGCCAGGTAAATTAAAATTTTCGAAATTTTCTCATTATTTCTGATACCTCGACATGCCATCTCGACATGTAGATGTAAAATTCGATGCTCGAAATTTACATCTACTACTATGTCGACCAATTTTTCAGAATTTAAATTTCTGTTTCAGTGTTTAAAATTTTAGTAAACATTCAAAAATATGATCTTGTTCAATGTGGAAAACAAATTTTTTAGGGAATTGATGAAATTATTCACTTTTCCGCAGTTTGGAGATGTAGATGATATGATGTTGATATTGTGGATGTATTTGTTGATGTCGAATTTCACATCAACATTAACATCGACATGTCGACATGAAAAAATGGATTAGTTTAGTACTCGCAGATAAAGTATTGCACCATCTTTGATATAAGGGATTTCTGTTGAACTTCTTGATTATACAGACTTTTCGTCTGTACTTCTTCGGAAGTGGACTTTGCATCGATGCTGTTTTCAGCACTAGCAATAGCCACATCAGAGGAAATAATTTTTGGGGGAAAAAATTAAAAATTTTTAAACTCATATTCTATAACTTTACGAAGCAGGAGGTCGACATAAATTTCGATGTGAATGTCGATCCATCCACATCCGTCACTTTTGGATGCCCCATGTCGATGTGAATTTCGACCCTATGTGGAGCCAATTGTCGACACGAATGTAGATCAACATCAGTCGACAATTACATCAACAATTAGCTCGACACAGGGTCGAAATTCACATCGACATGTGGCATCCAAAAGTGACGGATGTGGATGGGTCGACATTCACATCGAAATTAGCATGGTCATTGTTGTACGGGAAATGCCACCAAACAGCGAACACTACTTTTGTGTCATACTATATAGTTACTTTTATTGTAAAAAATTTCCTTTTCAGTTACCAAATTTATAGATTCAACGGCTGATAAACTTGAAGACGCAGAAAACCTACCGCAAAATGATTATAGTGTCAGTAAATCATTGCACGATGTGAGTAAAAAATCAAATCACCTGTTCATTTTTTTGTTAGGTAAATTAAAAATTAAATGATAATACGATAGGTATAATGATGAAATATTGATGAAAAATTTCAGTATGCTAAACAGTCTCTTCTTATTGGAAAAGTTTCTCCCACTGACGAGAATATTGAAATTATTAAAAATGCATCCCTGTACGCAGATACCATAAAGTAAGTATATTTTTTATTTTAAAAAATTTCAAAGATCAAGATACTTTATAGGCAGTCATTTCAGAAACCCCATTTATTTATATTTATGTCTTCTTCTGATTCTGCTTTGCAGTTTAGAAGATTTCAATTTGAACCATTTGCTTGAAATACATCGATTAGTTATGGCGAAAAATGACCAACTTGCTGGTAAAATACGAGACCAAGATGTAGTTATTCGATTACCAAAAGATAAAGGATCATCATTGATTAAACGCATACAAACACCTCTGGCACACGAACTTCATGACTGTCTGGAGAAATATTTTCAATGGTTCAGGGAAAAAATGAAAAATAGCGAAACAAACGACCTGATTTTTGCTGCGATGGCTAAATATTACTTCTTCACAATCCATGCCTTTGATGATGGGAATGGCATAACATCGAGGATCATTTTGAATGCTATTTTACGTAAATTTTCGCCATACTGGGTTACCATACCATTGGCTGAAATTGCGAAGTAAGTTTATAGGGGAGAGAACGATTTTTTAAAATAAATATGCCATACCAATAGGTAATAACTGTGTTTTGTCTTCTTCAATTTTTTAGATATTATGCGGTCATTGGCATCGCGCAAAACAGCAACAACTACAATCCGTATTTGGCGTATATCACCAATTGTATTAGAAGATCATCGGATATTTACATCGATGAAGATCGTACCCGCCGTAATCAGATGGCTGCTGCAGGATATTTTTGTTGCATACATGGGCGATGATTGAGGATTTTTCGATTACCTATCTACTATTCAACGTTTTTAGGGAATATTATTTTCATACAATAAATAATTTTTGTACAGTATTTAGCCAATTTTACATTTTTTCCACAATATTCTCTAAAAATAAAATCATAGATCACATGGAACTTTTTCAAAAATACCAAAAATTATCACCCAATTTTAAACTAAAAATTTTTTTGTTGAAATGGTGGATTTTTTTACAAAATTTTGAGTTTTGACCCATTTTGATAGATTGCATAACACCTGTTTCAAAATTATGAAAAAATCATGGCTCAATATTTTTGGTCTTCTGCCAAAATTTGAAGCTTTTTTGAAAGGTCGCAGAACAATTCGAAGTTTGAATCTAGAAAAGAATAAATACTATTTGCAACTTTTTGGTAATTTTTTGACAATTTTTGGCAAAAACGTGAAATTTTGACAATTTTAGCAAACGTAGTGCTTTTTCACGGTTTTAACCAAAAATCAAAAATTCTTTAAATTTCTTTGCAGAAAAGGTCGATTTTAGTAATTTTTGGCAAAAGTCAAACTTTTCGGCAAATTTTAGTTTAAAAAAAGTGAGTCAATTCTTGGCATTTTTTAAGAGTAAAAAAGCAAGTTTTTTGACAACGTGGTAAAAAGCGTTACATTAGAGCCAAGATTTGAAAAAATTGAATTTTTTATAATTCAAAAGAAAAGTAACTTTATTATCTAACTAGAATTTCGAAAAAGTAACCAAAAGTTACTTTTAGTAATTTTAGTAACTTATTTGCTTAAAAATAGGTAATCGAGGACGAGTCCTAAATTTTTCAAACAAATCAAATGAAACAATTTTAAAGCACAAGAATTTGGAACATTTCAAATTTCATTCTAAAAATATTTTTGCCATGAGAACGATAATTTCTTTTTTGTTGTTGAAAATCTTGAAATTTTGGAACTCGAACAGAAGTTTAATTTCATGATTTTTTTTTGTTTTTTTCTCTCCAACTTTTCGAAAAGGGTCAAAGACATGCTCCCTGAGCAGCCCTTTGTTGTTGAAGTTTCAATCCATTTTGATACTTATCAAAAATTGCAAAAATCAGGACTCAGTTTTAGGCTCGAAATTCGTCAAAAATTTGATGGTGCTTCGTTGGGTCAAGTTTTGAGGAAATTTCAAGTTTCGAAAATCTGTTGCAGACTCTAGAACTGCGTAAAACCGTTCGAAACTGTTTCTAATCAATTTAGCATTTAACCAAAAATCACAAAATGCACTTCTGCTTCAGAAATTTTGGCTTATAATATATTTAAAATTTTTTTGAGTTGAGATATCTCTCACGAGTAGGATTTCCAACTAATTTCCAAAACAATAAATTTCGATGAAATTTAAAAATGATAAAAAAATGTATTATTTTCAAGTACGGTGATTTGATTTTAACAGAGTAAGTACATCATATTCTAACAATTATTCACAACTGGCGTTCTATGTACATACGTATAAAAATATTACTCATTTTTCGTCTCTTTTGTGATGAATTGATCTCTCATCGTAGCAGAGATGAACTTGTATTCTGTCGTGCATCTTGCTCAGTCAAGTCTTCACCTTCGGATGATTAAAATATTCCTCTATTGGTTTCTGAAATCAATCTATACGTTGGCAGAATCCAACCAAAGTGAGAATTATTCGACATGTATTGTAACCAAAGTTACTGTTGCTGTATTTCGCTGATATTCAAATGGGCTATGAAACGTAAACGCATCTGCAACGCTGGACGTAGTTTACGAATGATTCCTTCTACTTCGGATTTCATTAGATCGCCGACGAATTGGTATTTAATGTGATATCTGCTCAAAGTTTAGTTAAGGACTCGTACTGTCAGTTTGTATTTCTATTCAAGTAACGTGACATTTCCGGAAAGGATTAAAAAATCCCTGTGAAACGCACCTAGACTGGGAAAAAATCAACTTTTCCAATCTAAAACTAGTACGTAATACTTAATTCTAATAAACTATACGGTAAATCAGAAGAAAAAGGATACAGTAAATCGCATATCGGATCGATATACTTGAACTCTTTGTTATTCGAGTTGACTTGCTCCAAAGCATTGAATAGTTCAACAGTTAGATCCAATATACAAGGCGAAGGACGATCTACGTTGTACCTCGACAAAAACGGACCGATCAAATGACACAGAAAAATATACTGTTCTTCACTTCGAATAACCGGAGTCAATTTCTCTTTTACGAATCTATTCGCAAACAAACAATATGATATTATAAGTTATCGAAAAAAAAATCACAATACTGAATTCGTCGAACCAATATTCTTGACACTTACTGAGGTACAGCTGATATTTGTCCGACGCCGGCGTGATGCCACATTGCTTGAGCAACCGCTAACACATACACGAATTTATTTTCAACCCACGAATTATTCACTTCGGAGAAATTAAACATATCGAACGGCGATCTATCGTAATCCCATTGTAAAAGACGAGGACACGTTATAGTTTCGACCAAACGATCGTGAAGAACTAGCCAATAAGAATCTGGTAGAGCGGACATCACGAGACCGATGCAATTGATCCATAGTTGTATTTGATTTGTTGGTATTACCGGATACCTGATGGAAGAGTCGTTTTAGTACAGAAATTCAGCAAACTCGAGTTAGGTAATATTTGCGGTATTAATTTACCCGACGGTAACCACGTTGATTATATTATTAGCGACTTCGCTGAAAGCCGAAGGTAAAGCCATTAATTCGACGCAGGTCATGTACAAAGCGTAAACGGCCGGATTGGGGAACTCGTTGAAACGCCAGTCCGTCGATGAGAATTGGGTTTTACCAGAAATAGCTGCAAGTAATCAGAAAATTGATTAGGTCAAATGAAACACTGCCAATTTAAAGCTACCCTAACTGGAAAAAAGTGCTCCAGAAATCATGAGTTCAAAATGTAAGAAAAAATGCATTTAGATTTGCAAAAATTCTGAAAATATTGACTCAATTTTGAGCTTAAAATTCTTCAAAAACGCTCAAATTTTTTTTTGTCGAGATATTTGAATTTCTCGCGAGATTTAAACCCATTTTTGTTGGTCACATGATATATTTTCAAAAATTCTGGAAATAGTGACCCAATTTTGGGATCAAAATTCTTCAAAAATGCTCAAAAAATTTTTTTGTCAAAATATTTGATTTTTTCGCGAAATTTTAACCCATTTTGATTAAAAATTAATTTCGTCAAAATATTTGAGTTTTTTGCAAAATTTTAACCTATTCTGATTGGTTACATAACATTTTCAAAAATTCTGAAAATATTTACCCAATTTTGGGCTTAAAAATCTTCAAAAGTGCTCAAAAAAATTTTCTATCGAAATATTTAAATTTCTTGCGAAATTTTAACCCATTTTGATTGGTCACACGACATATTTTCAAAAATTCTGAAAATCTTGACCCAATTTTGGACTCGAAATTCTTCAGAAATGTTCAAAAATAGTTTTTTCGAAATATTAAAGTTTCTTGTGAAATTTTAGCCTATTTTGATTAAAAATTAATATCGTCGAAATATTAGTTTAAATTTTAAACCATTTTGATTGGTCACACGACATATTTTCAAAAATTCTAAAAATCTTTACCCAATTTCGGACTCGAAAATCTTCAAAAGTGCTCAAAAAAAATTTCTGTCGAGATATTTGAATTTCTCGCGAAATTTTAACCCATTTTGATTGGCCACACGACATATTTACAAAAAATTCTGAAAATCTTGACCCAATTTTGGACTTGAAATTCTTCAAAAATGTTCAAAAAATAGTTTTTTCGAAATTTTAACTTATTTTGATTAAAAATTAATTACGTCGAAATATTTGAGTTTTTGCAAAATTTTAACCCATTCTGATAGGTCACATAACATTTTCCAAAATTCTGAAAATTTTGACCCAATTTTGGGCTTCAAAATCTTCAAAAATGTTCAAAAAATAGTTTTTTCGAAATTTTAGAATTTCTCGCGAAATTTTAACCTATTTTGATTAAAAATTAATTTCGTCGAAATATTTGAGTTTTTTGCAAAATTTTAACCCATTCTGATAGGTCACATAACATTTTCAAAAATTCTAAAAATCTTTACCCAATTTCGGACTCGAAAATCTTCAAAAGTGCTCAAAAAAAATTTCTGTCGAGATATTTGAATTTCTCGCGAAATTTTATCCCATTTTGATTGGCCACACGACATATTTACAAAAAATTCTGAAAATCTTGACCCAATTTTGGACTTGAAATTCTTCAAAAATGTTCAAAAAATAGTTTTTTCGAAATTTTAACTTATTTTGATTAAAAATTAATTACGTCGAAATATTTGAGTTTTTGCAAAATTTTAACCCATTCTGATAGGTCACATAACATTTTCCAAAATTCTGAAAATTTTGACCCAATTTTGGGCTTCAAAATCTTCAAAAATGTTCAAAAAATATTTTTTTCGAAATTTTAACCCATTTTGATTAAAAATTAATTACGTCGAAATATTTGAGTTTTTTGCAAAATTTTAACCCATTCTGATAGGTCACATAACATTTTCAAAAATTCTGAAAATTTTGACCCAATTTTGGGCTTAAAAATCTTCAAAAATGTTCAAAAAATAGTTTTTTCGAAATTTTAGAATTTCTCGCGAAATTTTAACCTATTTTGATTAAAAATTAATTTCGTCGAAATATTTGAGTTTTTTGCAAAATTTTAACCCATTCTGATAGGTCATATAACATTTTCAAAAATTCTGAAAATATTGACCCAATTTTGGGCTCAAAAATCTTCAAAAATGTTCAAAAAATAGTTTTTTCGAAATTTTAGAATTTCTCGCGAAATTTTAACCTATTTTGATTAAAAATTAATTTCGTCGAAATATTTGAGTTTTTTGCAAAATTTTAACCCATTCTGATAGGTCACATAACATTTTCAAAAATTCTGAAAATATTGACCCAATTTTGGGCTCAAAAATCTTCAAAAGTGCTCAAAAAAATTTTCTATCGAAATGTTTGAATTTCTCGCGAAATTTTAACCTATTTTGATTAAAAATTAATTTCGTCGAAATATTTGAGTTTTTTGCAAAATTTTAACCCATTCTGATAGGTCACATAACATTTTCAAAAATTCTAAAAATCTTTACCCAATTTCGGACTCGAAAATCTTCAAAAGTGCTCAAAAAAAATTTCTGTCGAGATATTTGAATTTCTCGCGAAATTTTATCCCATTTTGATTGGCCACACGACATATTTACAAAAAATTCTGAAAATCTTGACCCAATTTTGGACTCGAAATTCCTCAAAAATGTTCAAAAAATAGTTTTTTCGAAATTTTAACTTATTTTGATTAAAAATTAATTACGTCGAAATATTTGAGTTTTTTGCAAAATTTTAACCCATTCTGATAGGTCACATAACATTTTCAAAAATTCTGAAAATATTGACCCAATTTTGGGCTCAAAAATCTTCAAAAGTGCTCAAAAAAATTTTCTATCGAAATGTTTGAATTTCTCGCGAAATTTTAACCCATTCTGATCGGCCACATAACATTTTCAAAAATTCTAAAAATCTTGACCCAATTTCGGGCTCAAAAATCTTCAAAAGTGCTCAAAAAAATTTCTGTCGAGATATTTGAATTTCTCGCGAAATTTTAACCCATTTTGATTGGCCACACCGCCACACGACATATTTACAAAAAATTCTGAAAATCTTGACCCAATTTTGGACTTGAAATTCTTCAAAAATGTTCAAAAAATAGTTTTTTCGAAATTTTAACTTATTTTGATTAAAAATTAATTACGTCGAAATATTTGAGTTTTTGCAAAATTTTAACCCATTCTGATAGGTCACATAACATTTTCCAAAATTCTGAAAATTTTGACCCAATTTTGGGCTTCAAAATCTTCAAAAATGTTCAAAAAATATTTTTTTCGAAATTTTAACCCATTTTGATTAAAAATTAATTACGTCGAAATATTTGAGTTTTTTGCAAAATTTTAACCCATTCTGATAGGTCACATAACATTTTCAAAAATTCTGAAAATTTTGACCCAATTTTGGGCTTAAAAATCTTCAAAAATGTTCAAAAAATAGTTTTTTCGAAATTTTAGAATTTCTCGCGAAATTTTAACCTATTTTGATTAAAAATTAATTTCGTCGAAATATTTGAGTTTTTTGCAAAATTTTAACCCATTCTGATAGGTCACATAACATTTTCAAAAATTCTAAAAATCTTTACCCAATTTCGGACTCGAAAATCTTCAAAAGTGCTCAAAAAAAATTTCTGTCGAGATATTTGAATTTCTCGCGAAATTTTATCCCATTTTGATTGGCCACACGACATATTTACAAAAAATTCTGAAAATCTTGACCCAATTTTGGACTCGAAATTCCTCAAAAATGTTCAAAAAATAGTTTTTTCGAAATTTTAACTTATTTTGATTAAAAATTAATTACGTCGAAATATTTGAGTTTTTTGCAAAATTTTAACCCATTCTGATAGGTCACATAACATTTTCAAAAATTCTGAAAATTTTGACCCAATTTTGGGCTCAAAAATCTTCAAAAATGTTCAAAAAATAGTTTTTTCGAAATTTTAGAATTTCTCGCGAAATTTTAACCTATTTTGATTAAAAATTAATTTCGTCGAAATATTTGAGTTTTTTGCAAAATTTTAACCCATTCTGATAGGTCACATAACATTTTCAAAAATTCTGAAAATTTTGACCCAATTTTGGGCTCAAAAATCTTCAAAAATGTTCAAAAAATAGTTTTTTCGAAATTTTAGAATTTCTCGCGAAATTTTAACCTATTTTGATTAAAAATTAATTTCGTCGAAATATTTGAGTTTTTTGCAAAATTTTAACCCATTCTGATAGGTCACATAACATTTTCAAAAATTCTGAAAATATTGACCCAATTTTGGGCTCAAAAATCTTCAAAAGTGCTCAAAAAAATTTTCTATCGAAATGTTTGAATTTCTCGCGAAATTTTAACCCATTCTGATCGGCCACATAACATTTTCAAAAATTCTAAAAATCTTGACCCAATTTCGGGCTCAAAAATCTTCAAAAGTGCTCAAAAAAATTTCTGTCGAGATATTTGAATTTCTCGCGAAATTTTAACCCATTTTGATTGGCCACACCGCCACACGACATATTTACAAAAAATTCTGAAAATCTTGACCCAATTTTGGACTTGAAATTCTTCAAAAATGTTCAAAAAATAGTTTTTTCGAAATTTTAACTTATTTTGATTAAAAATTAATTACGTCGAAATATTTGAGTTTTTGCAAAATTTTAACCCATTCTGATAGGTCACATAACATTTTCCAAAATTCTGAAAATTTTGACCCAATTTTGGGCTTCAAAATCTTCAAAAATGTTCAAAAAATATTTTTTTCGAAATTTTAACCCATTTTGATTAAAAATTAATTACGTCGAAATATTTGAGTTTTTTGCAAAATTTTAACCCATTCTGATAGGTCACATAACATTTTCAAAAATTCTGAAAATTTTGACCCAATTTTGGGCTTAAAAATCTTCAAAAATGTTCAAAAAATAGTTTTTTCGAAATTTTAGAATTTCTCGCGAAATTTTAACCTATTTTGATTAAAAATTAATTTCGTCGAAATATTTGAGTTTTTTGCAAAATTTTAACCCATTCTGATAGGTCACATAACATTTTCAAAAATTCTAAAAATCTTTACCCAATTTCGGACTCGAAAATCTTCAAAAGTGCTCAAAAAAAATTTCTGTCGAGATATTTGAATTTCTCGCGAAATTTTATCCCATTTTGATTGGCCACACGACATATTTACAAACAATTCTGAAAATCTTGACCCAATTTTGGACTTGAAATTCTTCAAAAATGTTCAAAAAATAGTTTTTTCGAAATTTTAACTTATTTTGATTAAAAATTAATTACGTCGAAATATTTGAGTTTTTGCAAAATTTTAACCCATTCTGATAGGTCACATAACATTTTCCAAAATTCTGAAAATTTTGACCCAATTTTGGGCTTCAAAATCTTCAAAAATGTTCAAAAAATATTTTTTTCGAAATTTTAACCCATTTTGATTAAAAATTAATTACGTCGAAATATTTGAGTTTTTTGCAAAATTTTAACCCATTCTGATAGGTCACATAACATTTTCAAAAATTCTGAAAATTTTGACCCAATTTTGGGCTTAAAAATCTTCAAAAATGTTCAAAAAATAGTTTTTTCGAAATTTTAGAATTTCTCGCGAAATTTTAACCTATTTTGATTAAAAATTAATTTCGTCGAAATATTTGAGTTTTTTGCAAAATTTTAACCCATTCTGATAGGTCACATAACATTTTCAAAAATTCTAAAAATCTTTACCCAATTTCGGACTCGAAAATCTTCAAAAGTGCTCAAAAAAAATTTCTGTCGAGATATTTGAATTTCTCGCGAAATTTTATCCCATTTTGATTGGCCACACGACATATTTACAAAAAATTCTGAAAATCTTGACCCAATTTTGGACTTGAAATTCTTCAAAAATGTTCAAAAAATAGTTTTTTCGAAATTTTAACTTATTTTGATTAAAAATTAATTACGTCGAAATATTTGAGTTTTTGCAAAATTTTAACCCATTCTGATAGGTCACATAACATTTTCCAAAATTCTGAAAATTTTGACCCAATTTTGGGCTTCAAAATCTTCAAAAATGTTCAAAAAATATTTTTTTCGAAATTTTAACCCATTTTGATTAAAAATTAATTACGTCGAAATATTTGAGTTTTTTGCAAAATTTTAACCCATTCTGATAGGTCACATAACATTTTCAAAAATTCTGAAAATTTTGACCCAATTTTGGGCTTAAAAATCTTCAAAAATGTTCAAAAAATAGTTTTTTCGAAATTTTAGAATTTCTCGCGAAATTTTAACCTATTTTGATTAAAAATTAATTTCGTCGAAATATTTGAGTTTTTTGCAAAATTTTAACCCATTCTGATAGGTCACATAACATTTTCAAAAATTCTGAAAATATTGACCCAATTTTGGGCTCAAAAATCTTCAAAAATGTTCAAAAAATAGTTTTTTCGAAATTTTAGAATTTCTCGCGAAATTTTAACCTATTTTGATTAAAAATTAATTTCGTCGAAATATTTGAGTTTTTTGCAAAATTTTAACCCATTCTGATAGGTCACATAACATTTTCAAAAATTCTGAAAATATTGACCCAATTTTGGGCTCAAAAATCTTCAAAAGTGCTCAAAAAAATTTTCTATCGAAATGTTTGAATTTCTCGCGAAATTTTAACCTATTTTGATTAAAAATTAATTTCGTCGAAATATTTGAGTTTTTTGCAAAATTTTAACCCATTCTGATAGGTCACATAACATTTTCAAAAATTCTAAAAATCTTTACCCAATTTCGGACTCGAAAATCTTCAAAAGTGCTCAAAAAAAATTTCTGTCGAGATATTTGAATTTCTCGCGAAATTTTATCCCATTTTGATTGGCCACACGACATATTTACAAAAAATTCTGAAAATCTTGACCCAATTTTGGACTCGAAATTCCTCAAAAATGTTCAAAAAATAGTTTTTTCGAAATTTTAACTTATTTTGATTAAAAATTAATTACGTCGAAATATTTGAGTTTTTTGCAAAATTTTAACCCATTCTGATAGGTCACATAACATTTTCAAAAATTCTGAAAATTTTGACCCAATTTTGGGCTCAAAAATCTTCAAAAATGTTCAAAAAATAGTTTTTTCGAAATTTTAGAATTTCTCGCGAAATTTTAACCTATTTTGATTAAAAATTAATTTCGTCGAAATATTTGAGTTTTTTGCAAAATTTTAACCCATTCTGATAGGTCACATAACATTTTCAAAAATTCTGAAAATTTTGACCCAATTTTGGGCTCAAAAATCTTCAAAAATGTTCAAAAAATAGTTTTTTCGAAATTTTAGAATTTCTCGCGAAATTTTAACCTATTTTGATTAAAAATTAATTTCGTCGAAATATTTGAGTTTTTTGCAAAATTTTAACCCATTCTGATAGGTCACATAACATTTTCAAAAATTCTGAAAATATTGACCCAATTTTGGGCTCAAAAATCTTCAAAAGTGCTCAAAAAAATTTTCTATCGAAATGTTTGAATTTCTCGCGAAATTTTAACCCATTCTGATCGGCCACATAACATTTTCAAAAATTCTAAAAATCTTGACCCAATTTCGGGCTCAAAAATCTTCAAAAGTGCTCAAAAAAATTTCTGTCGAGATATTTGAATTTCTCGCGAAATTTTAACCCATTTTGATTGGCCACACCGCCACACGACATATTTACAAAAAATTCTGAAAATCTTGACCCAATTTTGGACTTGAAATTCTTCAAAAATGTTCAAAAAATAGTTTTTTCGAAATTTTAACTTATTTTGATTAAAAATTAATTACGTCGAAATATTTGAGTTTTTGCAAAATTTTAACCCATTCTGATAGGTCACATAACATTTTCCAAAATTCTGAAAATTTTGACCCAATTTTGGGCTTCAAAATCTTCAAAAATGTTCAAAAAATATTTTTTTCGAAATTTTAACCCATTTTGATTAAAAATTAATTACGTCGAAATATTTGAGTTTTTTGCAAAATTTTAACCCATTCTGATAGGTCACATAACATTTTCAAAAATTCTGAAAATTTTGACCCAATTTTGGGCTTAAAAATCTTCAAAAATGTTCAAAAAATAGTTTTTTCGAAATTTTAGAATTTCTCGCGAAATTTTAACCTATTTTGATTAAAAATTAATTTCGTCGAAATATTTGAGTTTTTTGCAAAATTTTAACCCATTCTGATAGGTCACATAACATTTTCAAAAATTCTAAAAATCTTTACCCAATTTCGGACTCGAAAATCTTCAAAAGTGCTCAAAAAAAATTTCTGTCGAGATATTTGAATTTCTCGCGAAATTTTATCCCATTTTGATTGGCCACACGACATATTTACAAAAAATTCTGAAAATCTTGACCCAATTTTGGACTCGAAATTCCTCAAAAATGTTCAAAAAATAGTTTTTTCGAAATTTTAACTTATTTTGATTAAAAATTAATTACGTCGAAATATTTGAGTTTTTTGCAAAATTTTAACCCATTCTGATAGGTCACATAACATTTTCAAAAATTCTGAAAATTTTGACCCAATTTTGGGCTCAAAAATCTTCAAAAATGTTCAAAAAATAGTTTTTTCGAAATTTTAGAATTTCTCGCGAAATTTTAACCTATTTTGATTAAAAATTAATTTCGTCGAAATATTTGAGTTTTTTGCAAAATTTTAACCCATTCTGATAGGTCACATAACATTTTCAAAAATTCTGAAAATTTTGACCCAATTTTGGGCTCAAAAATCTTCAAAAATGTTCAAAAAATAGTTTTTTCGAAATTTTAGAATTTCTCGCGAAATTTTAACCTATTTTGATTAAAAATTAATTTCGTCGAAATATTTGAGTTTTTTGCAAAATTTTAACCCATTCTGATAGGTCACATAACATTTTCAAAAATTCTGAAAATATTGACCCAATTTTGGGCTCAAAAATCTTCAAAAGTGCTCAAAAAAATTTTCTATCGAAATGTTTGAATTTCTCGCGAAATTTTAACCCATTCTGATCGGCCACATAACATTTTCAAAAATTCTAAAAATCTTGACCCAATTTCGGGCTCAAAAATCTTCAAAAGTGCTCAAAAAAATTTCTGTCGAGATATTTGAATTTCTCGCGAAATTTTAACCCATTTTGATTGGCCACACCGCCACACGACATATTTACAAAAAATTCTGAAAATCTTGACCCAATTTTGGACTTGAAATTCTTCAAAAATGTTCAAAAAATAGTTTTTTCGAAATTTTAACTTATTTTGATTAAAAATTAATTACGTCGAAATATTTGAGTTTTTGCAAAATTTTAACCCATTCTGATAGGTCACATAACATTTTCCAAAATTCTGAAAATTTTGACCCAATTTTGGGCTTCAAAATCTTCAAAAATGTTCAAAAAATATTTTTTTCGAAATTTTAACCCATTTTGATTAAAAATTAATTACGTCGAAATATTTGAGTTTTTTGCAAAATTTTAACCCATTCTGATAGGTCACATAACATTTTCAAAAATTCTGAAAATTTTGACCCAATTTTGGGCTTAAAAATCTTCAAAAATGTTCAAAAAATAGTTTTTTCGAAATTTTAGAATTTCTCGCGAAATTTTAACCTATTTTGATTAAAAATTAATTTCGTCGAAATATTTGAGTTTTTTGCAAAATTTTAACCCATTCTGATAGGTCACATAACATTTTCAAAAATTCTAAAAATCTTTACCCAATTTCGGACTCGAAAATCTTCAAAAGTGCTCAAAAAAAATTTCTGTCGAGATATTTGAATTTCTCGCGAAATTTTATCCCATTTTGATTGGCCACACGACATATTTACAAAAAATTCTGAAAATCTTGACCCAATTTTGGACTCGAAATTCCTCAAAAATGTTCAAAAAATAGTTTTTTCGAAATTTTAACTTATTTTGATTAAAAATTAATTACGTCGAAATATTTGAGTTTTTTGCAAAATTTTAACCCATTCTGATAGGTCACATAACATTTTCAAAAATTCTGAAAATTTTGACCCAATTTTGGGCTTAAAAATCTTCAAAAATGTTCAAAAAATAGTTTTTTCGAAATTTTAGAATTTCTCGCGAAATTTTAACCTATTTTGATTAAAAATTAATTTCGTCGAAATATTTGAGTTTTTTGCAAAATTTTAACCCATTCTGATAGGTCACATAACATTTTCAAAAATTCTAAAAATCTTTACCCAATTTCGGACTCGAAAATCTTCAAAAGTGCTCAAAAAAAATTTCTGTCGAGATATTTGAATTTCTCGCGAAATTTTATCCCATTTTGATTGGCCACACGACATATTTACAAAAAATTCTGAAAATCTTGACCCAATTTTGGACTCGAAATTCCTCAAAAATGTTCAAAAAATAGTTTTTTCGAAATTTTAACTTATTTTGATTAAAAATTAATTACGTCGAAATATTTGAGTTTTTTGCAAAATTTTAACCCATTCTGATAGGTCACATAACATTTTCAAAAATTCTGAAAATTTTGACCCAATTTTGGGCTCAAAAATCTTCAAAAATGTTCAAAAAATAGTTTTTTCGAAATTTTAGAATTTCTCGCGAAATTTTAACCTATTTTGATTAAAAATTAATTTCGTCGAAATATTTGAGTTTTTTGCAAAATTTTAACCCATTCTGATAGGTCACATAACATTTTCAAAAATTCTGAAAATATTGACCCAATTTTGGGCTCAAAAATCTTCAAAAGTGCTCAAAAAAATTTTCTATCGAAATGTTTGAATTTCTCGCGAAATTTTAACCCATTTTGATTGGTCACACGACATATTTTCAAAAATTCTAAAAATCTTGATCCAATGTCGGGCTCAAAATTCTTCAAAAATGGTCAAAGAATATTTGAATTTCTCGAAAAATTTTAACCCATTGTAATAAATCGCAAGGTCATTTTTACAGGAAATTTGAGTCACTTTTTACCAGCAGGACTGTACACTGCCACATTTCGAGCACAAACTTACTGTCGACTAATCTTTGAATCAAATTGATGTAATAATCCAACTCTGGAGTCCACGATGGAGTATCTACTTTCATATATTGCAAATATTGTTCGGATAAGCTTCCGCCTGGAGATCGAGATTCGCAAAACGGTGATAAAATTGCGTTCACTAAACGACGTTTGAGCAATGGTCGATCTTGCAGTTTGCGTTCGTAGTAATGCAGCGTGTTGTATAAATAAGTAACAGGTCTATCTGTAATTTCAAGATAAAATATATATTACATAAATAACAGATGATGATGATTCTTGATCTAAACTAAAGTAAGAATATTTTACCATGAAATTTGTACAAGCAACCCAAATGTTCTAACAACGTCTCCAGCGATTTCGTTACCGGAGGCAGTTCCAAGTATCGATGGATTACGATATCGAAAACCTACCAAAGTAGATGTCATTTAAATCGATACATTAATATTGTAAAAAAAGCAAACGAACGAACAGAACTTACCGGTAAAAATCGCAGACAAACGTTGCCAAAATAAACGGGCAAAGATTGATAGGGCGATGTGCTAGAACTTTGCTCTTCTGATGCGAACGTTTCGGGATATTTGCGATGGAATGCTAGATGTTTCTCGTGCCTTAAAATTAAATAAATTTACCAGATTAATTGTAATCCATTTCAAGAAATCATAGTCAAAAGAAACAGGAAGAGGCATAATTTACCAATTAGACTGCTTCCAATGATCGGGAGAATTCTCTTTGATGAATTCTTGAACACGAGCTCTAAATTCAGCTCCTTTGAATAATAATAATTGTATTATAAAAAAGCATACTTGGGCTTCGCTTCCTTCATGAGTTCTCAGAGCCTACAAAAAGAGAAAATTGATTAGAAATTCTGGCAATCGAAATACCTTTCTATAAATGAAAAATATTTACCAAACATAATACGAGTCTGTCGATCGTTACGATATTATATTTCCATATCATGCTATTTATAGCATCTACACATTTAGTAACATGTTGACTTTCCTCCGATAGAGAGAACTTGAAAACTAAATAATCACAGAATTTCCTTAAATGAGCTGATAATGCTCTCGCTCCAATTCTTTCTAAAATTCTGTTTTAAAAAAAAATCAAACGTTGAAATTTGTTAAATATAAAAAAATAAAACGAAAAGATGAAGATGAAACGTACTTATAAGCGATAGGACTAATTCGATCAGTTTCCAGGATCATTTTCCATAAAAGACATAAAAATAAAGGCGGTGTTCCGGGTACAGAGAAATGAGCAATTATATCATTATCGTTAGTCATCGAAGTCCAATTCCTATATTCTTCTTCTACAGATTTCTACACCAATGAACAAAAATTTTTCACAGTAATTATCATTGAATCAATAAACGAGTCGCTGATTTAGTAATTTCTCTCGTTAAACTCACTTTTAATTGTTGACGATTTTCCTTTTGAGTGGAATTTTGTTGAAAGTATTCGTTCAAGAAAGCAGGGAAACATTGTAAAGTATGTCCGGCCCAGTTATGAGGAGTGTTCTGCATTATCGTATTTAGTAATTCTTTACACCACATTCCAGACTGGGAATCGCTGCCTGTGCCCGTTATATGCATAGAACGAGCTAAAGTTAGCACTAGAGCCCGATTTAATTCTTCCGATTCAGCCGATACCAAGGTTTTAGGCTCGCTTAAGAATCTAGACAGTTGTGGTTGTACTTCGTTACTCCCCAGACCAGTTATTAAACGTAGAGCTGTGCTTTCCACGCTACGAAGTGACATAAATGAAACAAACATTATAAAGGGAAATTCGAGTACAAAAAAATCAGTTTTCATAAAGCATTCTAGCGATAAACTAACCATAAATGTAACTGAGTCTGGTTCGTTTGAGGAACTACGGCCAAACTATGAAGATGCGAAAGCAATTGAACCCGGTAATGAGGCTGTATATGATGCATTCGGTAGCTGAACATCTCCAGTAACGTGTACAGTATTCCCCAAGCATGAGATTTGAAAACAGTCGGCAATAATTGACCTAAAAAATGAAGAAGAAATTATCAAAACATCGCTCTAAAAATTCTCAAGCTTCAAACTATCGTATTCGACGAACGTTACTTACTAATAAATCCTTTAATTCCTAAAGATTCTATCTCCGTGTACACCAATAATCGACTATATGTTTCAACTAGAGCCGGCGCCAGCGCCATATTAGATTTAGACTGAGCTAATTTAATAACGTAGGTTACAATACTATGAATTAGACTCATTTTAGCATGGATCGTCAACGAATCCAGAATAGCCATAGATAAAGGAGTAGTTGGACCGCTGGGTAGGGCAGCGTTATTCGATAAAGATCCGCTGGACATGGTGGAAGGTTGCTGGTTTCCTCGTTGAGAGCCTAGTACAGCGTCCACCAGGGCAGCCATAGGTCGTGATAAGTATTCGTTATTGGTAGAGTAAGCGTTACACAGTAACGCGATTCGATAATCTGTACCCATGACGAGGTTCGAGTTGGGAGCCACTTGCATTTTTAGAAACCTGTCGACAAAACGGAAGTTCTCCGGTTACTAGATGAAGTGAGAATGTAGACGAAAGTCGTGTATTACGTACTCGTGATGAGCTTTCAAATTATTTGGTATGTTTCTTTGTAAATTGACGTTATCGGTTTGAGCTTTACATAGCAGATGTATCCAAATACAAGTAACCGCCATTTGATGAGTGCAAAGAGCATTGTTAATATCGGGTACTGGTAAAGGCTCCGTTTCAGGGTACAGTAAGTCGTACAGTTTTAATACAGGAAGGAAATTCTCCAACTGAAGAAAAAAATATGAAAAATAAAGTACATGATCGCTATATAATTACAAATAAACATTATCGAAGATACTTGCCGGTTTTCTTTGGATGCTGCCGGAGATGAATTGCAATAAAACCCACATCAAGTGATCTCGTCCTTTTCTCAACTCTCTCTGAGATAACTAAACATCAAGAAAAGACCGTACTTATGTTAATCTTTCCAACAATGGAACATTATTTTTTTTTTAAATCTCTCATTTACCTTCTCATGTAACGCATTAACAATATTAGGAAACACTGCGAATTGAAATAATACAAAATAAATCAATTGACTGGATAAATGCAACCATAACCAATGATTTTCGTCTTGATCGGTAATGCTCTTCGATTCAACTCTTTCCATAGCGTTGATAACCAATTCCACCAGTTGTTCTTCCAAAGCGGCGCAATGATGTTTATTCTACGACAAAATTACACCATTTAAAATCCACCGGTTCACATATGTACTTCTAACCGATCATACTTACAGCTTTCTGCAAACCTAACATCGAGCAAACCATATCCCTCGAGTAAGGCTGCTCAAGAACATATCTCAATAGTTTCGTTTGAGGTTCTAGTAACGAACTATCGTAGGGAATATTTCCTTTAACGTTGAATTTCAGAGAAGCAGGATCCAGCTTCCAAGGAGTAATCAGGTGATCTCCATAGCCCGAATGTTCAACAACTGGAAGCATACTGGCGTGTCCTATTATCGAGACCATTTGCGCCGTGTACCGGAAGCTTTTAACGAAATCTGACATCAATGTACTGGATTTCTGTACGTGAAAAATATTAAATATCTTCGAATTACGAACTGAATACAGCGAGCTGGTTCTATTTACCCAATATGGCCACGATCCATTCTCCATGTAAGGTTTCCTGATCTCGTTTATTACGAAATAGGCTGGCAAAAGACAATTTTCACGATTGAATATCATTTCGAGGACTTTTTGCAAGATGTTTACTTGTGGCATTATTGAGCTATCGATTTCGGTAGGTAGAGATAACGCTTTTTCGCAACAACCCTGAAAATAAAACGAAATTTTATTACGAAATTCACCGCTTTCGAAGGTAGAGAAATCCAGGCCACTACTTACTTTCATGATCTCTCGTACACCTTTGTAATCGACGTTATGAATGTTTTTCAAGATTAATTCGAAACTCAGATTCCAGAAATCTTCTCTTTTGAACGCCAATTTATCACAATTCAGGATACATTCGCAAACCATTCTACAGTCCGGTAAAAACACAATTAGAAATAAATTATCGCCCCAAAAATTTGTCAAAAATCTGGAGTAGGCATTTACCTAGCGGACCAAACTTTCTTCTCGATGAACTGATTGAAAATATCGAACAACCATTTCATTCGAGTACGATTCTCAATAGTTGCAGCGAATTTTAAAAGTTGTCGGAAAGTCTGCTCGTTCTGCTCGGAATTCAAACCTTGAAGGTGTTTGTTCAAAATCTCACCGCAGGATTGTATCTTCTCTTTGTACTCGTTAGGGTTTCGTAGCAAATAACAGCTGAAAGATTCTTCTGTATCGTCTCCCATCTGAAATGATTCATTGATGAGTACGAGTTAACTAGCAGAATTGAAAGAATAACTTACAATTTCATTTTTTATATGCTCTATGTCTATATCGGTGATGATTTCTGGAGCACTGACGCTGCCGATACTATTCAGAGTGCTTGCACCGCTTTCGTCGATGTTTGATAATTGGGCATCCATTTTAGTAGAATTGGGTCCTTCCTACGACTCAGGTTTTTGTGTTTGAATTTCAATACGAATTGCAGCTCTGTCTTTGATTCATAGTTATCAATATAGTGAGTTGTTCAACGATTATCCTACGATTACCGGTATCATTTCTACTTTGACAGCTTCGGTGACGCTTCTAAACTCGATTATTGCTTCTGAATGCTTGATCGATGAACTTGTAACACTTCTAGTGTTGAATTAATACATTTTAATCGTGAATTTTCACGAAAAAGTCTATTCTTTTATCAAAATACTGCAGAATTTTACAACTTTTGGATTGTTTGTAATCAACAATCAAGACTGAAGCAGGGGTTCGTAAAATGGAAATGTTCCAAAAACACATAAACGAAAGTTTTATTTCTCATTTTGTCATGTTAAATCTGTTTGAATATTAAAAAATGAAATTTTAAAATAATTTTGAAATAAAATTATTGAGAATAAATGTAATAAAACTAAATTCAACGAGCTTTTGTGACCAAAAAAATGAAAACTTTATTTCTTGTAATCATAGTGTTTTGCTGAGATTGGTAACCACTGAGTAAATAAGACCGGGCCTGAAAAGTTGGCACTTGCGCTCTGGCACTTGGCACCGGTCGCCGGAAACGAAAGCCGGAGAATTGCCGGTAGATTCGATAACAATTTCGTCAGTGTGGTGATTTTTATGCCGTTAATCTCGGAATTTTGAAAAGAATTCTGGACTCTGAAGAATTGTTACTCACACCGAAGATACCGATGTCGAACCTGAAGACCTGAGTCCCAACGTGAGATCAAGGATTACACTCGTTAGTACTTTTTTGATCGAATTTCTATCTCATCCATCAATCATGACCGTAGAAATGAACGATATCAAAGAATATCGCTGGGAAACCGGCTACGAGAAGTCCTGGTAAGTGCTGATTCACTTGGAACTCGAATAACTGAACTATTATAATTCTAATAACCATGGTGTTCTCATTTTAGGGAAGAAATCAAAGAAAATGAAAGAGGTTTGGGTTTATCGGTGCTCTCCGAGTCGCTTTCCTTATTGGAACAAAAAAAGAAGAAAGTGGTTGTCGAGAAGGTGGTCAGATTGGGAATGATGAGACATTTAAACATCATAATCGATTTCTCAGATTCCATGCTCGATCAAGATTTAAAACCAACACGACAGATTTGCACTTTGAAAGTAAATAGTCGATGAAAATATTGAAAAATTTACCCTTAAGAATGCTCTTCATGAATTATTTTTACAGCTCGTGAATAAATTCATTCAAGAATTCTTGGAACAAAATCCTATCAGTCAATTGGGTATTGTAGCTACTCGTAACAAAAGAGCTGAAAAAATTTCAGATTTGTCCGGTAACGCTAAGAAACATCTGCAAAGTCTGGAACCTTGTAATAGTCATACATACTGCGTTGGAGAATCTTCGTTACAGAATGCATTAGAATTAGCTCTCGGTTCGATGAAAATGTTACCTTCGCATACGAGTCGAGAGATATTGGTGATTTTTGGCAGTCTGACGACATGTGATCCTGGCAACGTTATTGATACCATAAAGGTGCTGTCTCTTGATTTTTTCATTCATTTTTGTCTCTGATGAATCTATAATATTGTTTTCTTCTTCTTATTCTTCTTACAGACTTTAAAAAACAACGGAATTAAATGCTCGGTGATCGGTTTATGTGCAGAAGTTTATGTTTTACGTCATTTATGTAACGAAACCTCAGGACAATACCATATCGTATTAGATGATACTCATTTTCAAGAATTACTAATGGGTCACGTAAAACCACGATCTGTTAATAAAGATTGCGAAGCAACGTGTGTCAAAATGGGATTCCCTCATCACTTGGAACGATTACCAGCTATCACTTATTGTCTATGGTATGTTGAAACTGCCTTCGTTGTTATTATTATTTTACGTGATTGAGTATATTAGTTGGAAATTTCCTCTACAGTCACCTGAATGAAACAAAAATTCCAAACAAAACCGGCTACTTTTGCCCTCAATGTAATAGTAAATATTGCGAACTACCAGTCGAATGTAAAACCTGTGGTATAACGTTGGTTACCTCCGCTCATCTTGTACGTCCATTACATCATTTAATTCCTATACATCCGTTCAGAGAGATCGAAAATTCACCCAATACCAATGCCCAATGTTACGGCTGCATGACCAAATTGCAGCAAAGTACCGAACAGGTAAATCAACACAATATGATGGGTACACTCTTCGTAAAGAAATTTGACTGAATGCAATATTTATTTTAGATCAGTGTTTGCAACGAATGCAAAAATATGTTCTGCCCAGATTGTGATAATTTCATTCATAATTCGTTACACGTATGTCCTGGATGTGCTGTAGCGTCGAAATGAAATGTTAATCGGTTTCTTCTACGTACCATCAATCTTCTATCTGCGATAATGAATAATCCGTTTCAATGGATCGAATAATTTGCTCAGGATTTCATAAAATATATCACGAATGCTTTAAAAGTAAACTCGTTTATTTTTGTAAAATGTTAAAAAAACTATATTATAATTTACAGTTGCCCTTGACTTTATATTTCAAATAAATAATTCGGGCACAATTACGAAGTATAAATGCGATAAAAGTACGTAATTAGAAAGTTGTATCGCTGTAAATTTACAGGTGATTTTACGGCAGGAAAGGAATAAGCGAATGGATTACGAATAAATTAATTCTCCGCGATTTAAGGAGTTTAATAAAATACTGTATCGAACTTGAGCAATAATGCATTTAACGATTTGCTCATTGAAGAATACAGATACATAAAACTTTCAGCATCGAATCGTTGATAAAACGACTGACGAAACAAAGAGTAATTAAAAAAGCTCAACTCGGAACTAGATAAATCATTTTTTCGGTTTTTTCAAATCCTCGATTCTTTTCTTCAAAGATTCTATATTATTATTGATGGTTTCGGTATTTGCAGCCATGCTTTGTTTGATGTTATTCAATGTAGTTTCGTTGTTGGCTAAATTTTGAGCTAATTCGGTTTGCAGTTTTTCTAAATGACTGATGGTTTGCAGAGTAAATTTACCTGCAACGAAAAAAAAAACAATCATTATAAGACGAAAATTATCTTCAAGACGATCAAGACGATGTCTTGGAAAATGGATCAAAATGTACGCACCTTGCTGATGTAAAGACTCCAAAGCTGTCATTCGTTCTACTGCGTTTTGAACCAATTCTGATTTCTCTTTGACTTTGGTAGATAATTCGTACAATTCGTTGATCTGAAAATAACGAAGATTCATAGAAAAAGATAAACAGTGTGTTTTGATTTTGAACGCTCTCGCGTGTTTTTGACTTACTTTCTTATCTTTATCTGTGTCTTGAGCAGCGGAATTCAAATTAGATAGAATCTGTTCAAGTCGCGAATTTATATTACCAACTCTACATTCCATCGCGTCTAATTGAGTCGAATCCAATAGAGATAATTTAGCTACCATCCACTGACAACAATTTAGCAGCCCATCGTCTACGTTAACGTTACATAAACGCACCTAGAACAGCAAATACCAATTAAAATCTTGAATAAATGAGCTCAAAACCGAAAAAATTATGTCAACTTACGGTAGAACTGACACCGGATCCAATCAAACTCTCCAGTTTGCTGATTTTACGTTCTAACTCTGTCGATCGAGCTATCAACATGGTACGCTGATTGGGTTTCAGTTTGAGCAGAAATTGAGCAGTATTTTCTACACAAGCGTTCACTTCGTTTAATTCTTTCTCTGGAATTTCTTTGTTTTCTAATTTTTCTCGTAAACCGTTCAAATGATTCGTTAATTTCCTAGATGTAAAATATCAAAATTAGCTAGTTCGTAGTTCACTTTTTCTATACTACGTGCTTACGAATAGGAAACTTACATAAACTGAGTTCCTTCGGAAGTAGAATCACTCGTTGAAGATCCCTTTCCAGTTTTCTCAATCAATTTCAAATCAGCGATTTTACTAAGTAAATCTTGAGCAGAGTTTGTAGAAATTTGTAGATTATCAGATAACTCGGTCAGATCTTTTTCTTTATTTTGCTGCGAATCAAAGCATTAATGATACGAGAGTAAAGATTGTAAATATAGAAAACGGTTAGAAATATTACCGAAAAACTAGATATTTCTGCAATGAGATTTTCCACTTCTAATTTGAGACGATTATACTTTTGTAACTGTGTTTCTTCTTCATCCGCTGCAGCTAGTTCCCAATCGTGTGATCTGTGAATTGATATTTTACATTAGGATTCATCTACTATTTGTACTAGTAATTGATGAATTACTGAGTAGAAGAAATACGAGCACTGACCTGATATTATAGCTACCAATGCGTGATTTCCTAACGCGAGAAAAGTCAACGGTGGTGGCATCGGCTTCTTTTCCTTTGAATAAATTGAATGCATCTGGCCCACTTATAGAAAGTCTTTCGATGGCTTCGGATTTCTACATTTTGAAATATGTATCAATAGTTAACATTCATGATTGAACATTTATCAACAAAATTGAGGAATTATTACGTACTTCTTCGAAAATATCTGTAATCTGGTCAACTTCGGGTAGATCACTGGTTTCGTATACATCGGGTTGATCGTGTGCCTAATTACAAAAGGAAAATTCATTAGTGATTACCTATGGTTCGGAGTTTCGATAAAAGATTAGTGTTGAACTTACAATTCCGTACAGATTAGCATACTTCGGATCGGCCATGGTAGATTAAATGAATTTCAAATAAATTAGTAAAAACTTGAGAGCAAAAAATAATAAAATGAAACAATTCTTATCACTTCTTCGTCATCGTCACCACGAAGTGATTAAATTTTCTGCCAGTTGTTAGTTCGATTTTTGAACGTTTCCACCGGAAAGATGAGGCGAAAGTTCGGTTTCCAACGGTCGCGAATTTAATGTAATGACGAATATTTATGCTTCGAAACTTATGAAATAAGTTCTAATTTGATTAATGCTATTAATCTCGAAAAATAAAAAATTTCGTGTTTTATCATTATCAGTAAAAAAGTGTTTATTGATGATGGATTACTTCGGATTGCACCTCATCATGAAAAAAAATAACAAAATGTTCAAAACAGCCATTTTAAAGAAATCACAAAGAACCAATAACATTCCTTGAAATTTTAATGCGTGTTTCTGATTGGTTGTAGTCTGAGTTTTGATGACGTTTACACTACAAAAAAGAGTTCAACATTCTTCATTTACGTCACGTGACCAAAATCGCGACCATTTTTTCTGCAATTTTGAATTTTTGCTTGAGGTGTTTTTGAGTGTTTCTCTCGTTTCTTACGTACTCGTGTCGCGTGTGAATTATTTCTCGATTTTGTTTGATTGTTTATTGAAATTTGCTTTTATGTTATATGCAAGTGATCGTGAAACGTTTAGAAGAGACAGAAGAGTTAACTGGTAGTTCTGCAACTTCGAAATCTTGCTGAATACGAAATTTGGTCGCGCTAGCCAACTGTTGAATAGGTATCCCAAATTCAGTGGAACTGAAATTTCGAAGTACCGGAAAGAAGATGATTATTTGAAGGTAATTTAAATTTTGAAAACTCAACTCTGAATATATGAACCGATAATCATAATTTCATAAACTTTGTCGTCAATAGAGTAAAGCGTGAATCTATACAAAAGCTATTACCGCCACCGCCGGCCGGTGATATTCTGCTTACGTGACTTGATTGATCTACATTTTCCACCGAAACGCAGACAAATGCTCGCAAGATTTTCCAGTCCAAATACCGCTGAGCTATTGACTATCGATTATAATTTAACGACAGAAATTCCGAACTAATGAATGCATCGATTCGAGTGAGTTTTCCTTTTCTTACATGTTTGTTTGATACTTTGAATTAATCACTTTCGGTATAGGTAGTTTTGCTCCAAGTTTTGATGTCATGTCAGCGAAGTTCAGTATTATTAAACGTTTGTTGTGTTGTTAGGTCAATCACTCAATTTTTCTTCAAGTTACGTATCCTGCGTTGAAATTGAAATGACACACGTAAATGAAGAAGTTTTAATTGTTCGTGAACGTGGATTTCGTTTTGCCGGAAACTAGTTACCATTATGCTATACATGGAAATACTTGTTCGAAGAAATGGCTATGATGAGTGACGAGTGAGTATCATCAGAGTCCCCTGATATTTATTTCCAGTCTAGTTTACTATTTCGTTCTCTTTCGTGTTTCAAATTCTCTTCGATTTAATAATCATCGAACCGAAACAATCGGAGTAAAATTAATCCAATTCGAATGAAATTTCAAAGCATCGCATATTTTAACAAGAAGTCATTCACGTAGCGAGTAACCATGACCGAAAATTAACGCCGTACGTTTTGCTGGTAAACGTAAAATACGAAAGTTTATGAAAACTGTTCGTGCAATAAATTTCAGCCACCCTATATATTACGATGTTATTGTTTCGGAAACATAGAAGGATTTTCTCGTCCACTTCTTTCTTTTATCTAAATTAATTTTGCTGAAATTAAAGGGAGAAAAAGGGTGAGTTTTAGTACATAAAGTTGGCCGAATCGTTGTTAGAGTGTAACATTTACAATGAGAAACCCATGGATTAGAAGTGGAGCAGGAATGCCGGCGAAGAAACGGGTAATGGGGGAAAAGTTGAAACTTTAAACATGATTTACAACGGTCATCTGAAGTAGCCGCTGCCATTACCTGATTCCTTACCCCGATCCTTCACATCGGCGCGCATCGTTTGTTAATTGCGGCCGTTTCCTTTTTAGTCGCCCCGCGCCATCGCTTGTGCACCCTCGCACTGTAATTATTCTTCTTATTATTAAGCGCTCTACACTTGGTTTTGTTCGTGTTACCTTCCGTTTCCTTTTCGCAACTTGATATTGTACAATTAGAGCTTGGACCAAAAATGGCATTCTGCTGTTTTCTTCGCCATTACAAACTTGATAGTTACTTACAGCTATAGCCGAAGGTACCTACTTGCTGTGTGAATGTTTGGAGTAGGTGCCTGGATCCCTTTTGATGGACAAGTGCCATCTTTTTTAGTTCTATGTGTTATCAGTATTATATTGCATTGCATTATTTATCGATATTTTGACGAGTATAGGCTACCTACATTTGTGTTTTGATATTTCGTTTCCCGGAACAAAGAGGTCTTCAATTTCGGTGTATTATTTGGCCGATAAAATTATTGTAGAAAACTTAGAATTATACCTGATACGATTTCTTCTTTTAAAAAAATGAATCTTTGACCATTTCTTAACTTTTTTTTGTACCTGAATTCATTTTCAATTATCTAATACTTAATTTTCATTCGTTTTATCAAAATATTTCATTCGAAAGTAAATTAATTATTGTTGTTTCAGGTTATTGCATGTACCAGGTGTAAGTCGTATATGATACAAAATCCATATAATTGAGAAGAAAAAATGCTCAGCTCTACTTTGGGAAGATGGAAACCGAAATTGATTTTACGACAATGGAAACTATCTGCGCCTGTATTCCTCTACTTGAACTCGTCGCCTATCTATGGTATGAAATCATTTGTCATTTTTTTCGATTGTTGGATTTTCTATCCATCATATTTTCCATATTTTAGCATCAATTCATGTATAAGGTTCGAGGTTTCCATTTCCAGTGTTATTAATAGCAAAGAAAAAATTCTCTATGGTATTGTGGAAAAATTTGAAGTGGAACCAAAACCGAACGAGTGACTCGGGAGCTTTCCAGTTTTCGACGTTGTTTACATTAAATTTTTTGAAATTCGTTTTTTTATCTCAAGATGAGCAGCATATCAAGAAAGAAAATTTTCCGAAAAACTCTGATGTATCCGATGCTAGAAATAGAAAGCTTCTGAGTTACTCGCTCCTTGGGTGGGGGGGGGGGGGCTAAAATATACGTTTCAATATCTTCATACATTTTAAAAACATCTCATAATTTATTTTTTCGAGTTTTTTTCCTCTGGACTTTTTGAACATAACAACCGGAGTCATTATGTCAGATTTTGCTCGTGTTTGACATTCAGGGTTGATCTGTCGTTCGATGGAGGGAAGGGGGGGGGGAGTTGAGTAGGAATGACCTTGACCTGAATTTCTCGCAGGTCCTAATTTTCACTTCAAATTGTGAGAAAAATCAAAATTGGAATTGATCGAAAGAAAATCGAATGTTGTATAATGTGTTCAAATATCAGAGTTTTCAAGCAAGGGGGGGGGGGGGGTCGGTTTTTCGTGTTTTTTGACATCGAAAATGCTTGCCCCCCTTCTCTCTCTTAAACCAAATTGATCTGGGAGGCTGATATTCAGCATTATCATTTTTTTAAAAGTGTTTAAGATATGATATACATACAATATACATACCTGTAGGTAGATTTAGATGGGTTCGACTTTTCACCCCCCCCCCCCTCTCCTCCCTTCCCACAGTTTTCTCTAGTAAGTCTTGAGCTTGAAAACAATTGATTTTCGCGTCATTTTTCATGGTTTTGAATTTTCTTCCCACAGTCTAAGAGTATGAAATTTAGCATGTACATTCGGAGGATGCTCTAGATTTAGAGGTTTCGGCTTTTCATCCGCTTCCATCTCTTTTCAATACCTAACAGAAGAAATGTTTTTTTTTTCGAATAATTTTTCAAAGTTTTTTGATGCTCATCAAATTGATCTGGGGAACTGAAATTTGGAATTTGCATTCACAGGGTGATCTTGATGGGCGTATGGAAGATTCGATTACTCAACCCGCCCCTCCACTTCTTTGCAGTTTTGAAAAAGGTTATTTTTGGGCCATTTTTTGCAGTTTTTGATTTTATGTTGTTGATACATCTACCGCCTCTCCATTCAATTGACTTGAGGGGGGAGAGGGGGTCGACTTCCGCCCTTACCCCTCGCTTTTTCAGTATTGAAAATTAATTTTCGCGTCATTTTTCTTTATTTTTGAAGGTGTTTAATTTCTGTAGCCTCCTCAAATTGACCTAAGAGGCTAAAATTTTGCAATGTGCATTCTCAGGGTGCTTCTTTCATGATGAGCCTTTTGGGGGGCTTTGACTTTTCAACCCCCTCCCCATTTCTTCCCAGTTTCCAGAAAATTGTTTTTCATGTAATTTTTCACAGTTTTTGATTTTGTACCATCTTTAGAGCTTCCTCAAATCGACCTGGAAAGCTAAAATTTGAATATTTGCACATTCACAGTGTGTTCTTGATGGGGGTTTTCAAAATTTCGACTTTTTAGACCATTTTCATTCTCTTTGCTTTCAGTTACGAAATACTTACTGCATTTTCGCGTCATTTTTCACGTTTTCTGATTTGGTGTTATTGCTGCCTCCTCCCTCTTGACCTGAAAGGCCAAAATTTTGCGAGTACAATCAGAGGATGAGTTACAAGGGAACCTCGTCACCTCCAATTCGGCTGAAATTTGGCTTACTGGAAGTTCACGTCGCCCACCCCTCGGAACCAAATTTCCAGCCACCGAAGTTGATTTTTCGAATTTTGGCGAATTTACTGACGAGGTTTTCATACTTGAAGATGATAAACCACGAGATAAAAAAATCTAAGATTTGGTTTGGATATTAAAGTCGATCTCTCGAATCGATTGCCACTATTTTCGAGACGATCTGGAGCTTCCAGCAGAAATTAGTTTTTCTCCAGCGCACTGGAATTGCTTCAGAAGACGCTGTGATTAACTTCAGCTGCTGAAATTTTAACCCTACCGTAAGTTCGATATTCTCAATCGATTAGGGAGGTTAAATCGCGAATCCGAAATGACGACTTCACACGTGTATTTTTTAAAAATATTCCATAATTTATAAAAGTTCCAGTACCGCGTATTTCTGGAGAAAACTGTCCCGCACTTCGTCTATACCCTAAAATCGACCTTCAGAATTGAGTGCGACCATTTTCGAGAAGACTTGGAGCCTCCAGCAGAAATTAGTTTTTCTCCAGCATATACTGGAATCGCTCTTGAAATCGCTGTAATCAACTTCGGCAGCTGAAAAATGAGTTCTGAGGTGTTGGTGGCATGAACTGGAGGGTTCGCTTCTTAGATCTGCTCTATGAAGCGTTTCGACTTTTCAACCCCTCTTCGCAGCTTTCTAGTGACAGAAAAACTTAATTTTCGCGCCTTTTTTTAAGGATTTTAATTTTTAATAATAGCGTGAAAACTGGAATTCTTTTTCTTGGCACCTCAACTTCTCAAATTTTTTGAAGGAATTTAGATTTTAACTGCAGAGTTAATTGGGTAAAAAAAAAATAAAAAAACAGATTATTCAACCTATACACCTTTATTTGTAATACTTCATTTTACACCATTCGAAGTTAATTTTACCTCTCTCCCTTCATTGCTGCAATATGTAATTCGAAAACAGTTCATCAATCATTCTAGTATTTTTTCAGGTTGAAATTGGCTTTTATTTCATTCGTATGCTGCGTACCCTACCTATTTTGACATTTAAAAGAACCTCGAATCTCTCAAATTTTTCAATTTTATCTCGATCTTCTCGACTATGTGCATATTATTGACGTCTCCTATGTCAATCATCTTTATTGATCATAATATTTTTTTGTATAGGTATCAAGGAACGAGCCTGCACTTACACGATCCAACAAAAATTAGACGAGCATATAAATGAAAATCTAGCAACGAAGCATCATCCGCTGCGCACAACATTCTTCGAGATGGAAAAAACCGCTAAAAATGTATTTGCAAAAAATGAAGAGAAGCGAAAGAAGAATCAACAAAGACAGCGAAAAAAGCTGAAAAGAAACGGGGCACGAAAAAGACCAAAAAGAAAGAAAGCATCGCAGAAAACCCGTGGATAAAAAGGCGAAAAGGTGTGGTACAAAGCAGCACTATAATCTATGATATACCTATATAGCTATATAGTATAGATATATATATTTCGAAGAAAAAACAGAGGAAAATTTCAACTTTATCGTTCGCAGCAAGAGGAATATGGATGAACGACGACGCGAAAAAGAAGTATAATCGGGCGAAGGATAGCGAGCGAATGAAAGAAAGCCGGGGCCCGGGGTACCCTGTGCGAGCTGAAGTGAAGGTATATCGAGTAAACCGTTGAAGTAGCCGAATGGGGGGGGGGATCTCGCGCGGAGAGATCTATACATATAGATACATTTATAGAATGACCGCAAAAAATACGGACCATCGGCGCGGACGCGGACACGGACGCGGCGGATAGATAGGGGGTAAAGGTGTCGAAGGTGTGTGGCAAGGACGGCGAGGAGGGGGGTGGATTTAAAAGGCAGTTCAAATACCTGAAAATGGGCGGACGAGTTGGCGCTCCGGTTATCATTTTTGCAACCAATAGCATTCGCCGGCGATATTATATTATATTACGTCATACGTTCAACCCTTAAAACGACAAAGTGAAAGCACGAAGCGGCGGTCGGCGGACTCGGGGCGGAGGTCGATATGAAGGCTCTAGCGCCGGTCTCGGGTCTTTTCATCTACTACCCCACACCGGCCCCGTCTTCTTCGTTGGTCGCTTGCGTGTACATATCTCTGGTCTTTCGTCGTTTTGCGGTTCTTACATAACCTTTCACCGCCGCCGCCGCCGAAGCCGAAGCCGAAGCCCCAGCGCCGCTGGACGAGCAGACGAAGGCGAGCACCGTATAGTCCGGCACAGCCAAGCCGTGCTGCTCTGCTGCGGAGAAAAAGAGGGCAAAGTTCTCTCTCGCTTTTATTGATTATTACGTTTTCCTCGGTACTATATATACTATATCGTACTATACACTAGTAGTCCCAGTTGTTAGCTATATGAAATGATAAGAGTAAAGTAGCCACCCTTTCAAAATACCCAACAGTTTTCTCCTCTGTCCTCTGCTGCAGTGCCTCTGTGCCCGCGCGCGTTATTCTCATCACCGTCACCGATCGAGCAGCGTATACAACGTCAAAATTGCCACTCACACCAGCGCACACTATAGCGAAGAAAAACCGGGGAGAAAAACATATATATATGCTGTGGAGAAAGACATAGCCCAACAAACGAGCAAGCAAAAAAAAAAAAACCACTCGCTTCGTCGCTCGTTTGCTTTTGCTCTTGCTCTTCTTCTTGCTCTCATATACGAGTAGGTACGTGTAACTCTCCCATCCACCCACAAGCCGAATCCGAATCGACACTGTACGCTTGGCAAATATGTATTACTGTGAATAAAGGTTACGTCGTCGTCTAAACTCTATACTACGCCCTGCGCTATGATATTATATCATATTCGCGATTATATGAAAGTGGGGCGTGGTCCATACTACCATTGGACGAGCGTCTAGCCGCGAAACCAATGATTTTATTTCATATTATATGTATTTTCCACAGTACCTCTCTCTCTCTCTCTCTCTCTCTCTCTCTCTCTCGCGAATCTCGCGTTTCTCTGCATCTTTCGCTGTTCTCTATGTATACTCATAACAGCGTGCAAAAATTTCCACCAGACCCCCTTGTATTAACAGCTTATACATATACGTTGGTACCTAGCTCGAGTTGTATAGGCAGGCATTGTATCTGTACCATTATGTGTACTATAAGGTGGAAACTCTCGCTGTATAATGCTGCGGTACCCCCGAATACGATCTATATAGGTACGAGCTCCTATATAGGCAAATGCTGGTTTTGCTCGCCTTTGTCACCTGTATTATATGCTTACTTATTCGGGCTGTGGCGATGGTGATGGCGTGCGCGACCTCGATACCAAAATCGCTGAATTTTCCACTTTTTCTTTCTCACTCCCTGCTTCTCTTTCTCTCACACGTATCTACTTACAGTTTTTTCTTTTTATTTTTCTCGATATCTTCACGAAGTACTGTAGGTACTTGTGCACCTATTGTTGGGTCTTTTTTTTCTCACTTCGGTATACTCGAATATTTATGGAATTAACATTATATGGGTTTCAATTTGTCGGTTTGTGTATTATCGTCACAGCTAGCTATATAAGTGTAATACGTAGCATCGTCATTGTGTAGGTTTTATGTTTTTTTATGGAAAATGTTGGGTTATATGGCGTCGCCATGTGCAAGGACACATTTTTATGAAGTTGCATCGTTTCGTAATGCGCCAACGTGATACGAGTACGTAGACGTACGTACGTATACGCCATAACGATGGTACTGTTTAATTCAATTTGGATACGGACGGAAATTCGATCACGTTCCGTACAATACTTACTCGATACATGGAGTTAGCGTCTCGTAACGCGCGTATAGTTTTGATTGAATTAAATTCACCTTCTGTGTACGACTATATATATGGGATATTTTGGTAAGTATACGTACACATACGTTCGTGGGTACTGGTGATACAGTGTACTTTGTAGTACTCTGTTCGGAGATTCGGCAGATTGAGAGAAGAGGTGCATTCCAACCCCGAATCTACGGCCTCAAAAGCTGTATAGTCACCCTAGAGAGTGGGAGTGGATGTTTCAAGAAGTACTGTGGTATACGAGGATTTCGACGTTTGTTCTGCAGTGTGGAATTGATACGAAAATTGGTGAGAAATTTTGGATGAAAGGTCAAAAAATGATATTTTTTCAATTAGTGAACGTTGAATTTTTGTTAATCACTATTTTTAGAGGAAAAATCTTCAGGAACGAACCGAAGCGGTTTTCTCAGAGGAAGGGGGGGGGTCGCTAAAAATGCCAACTTTTGTTAGGTACCGTAATTTCCTACTTCACACAGGTGTATTTTTTTTTTTTTTTTTGCTTCATGAGCAAAGTAAAATATGTATTTTCAATTTTGGAAAAGACAAATGAGTGGGCTCAAGCAAAGCTGGAGCAAAAACTTGAAAGTTCTAATTTCAAAAAATAAAAAACCCTATAATTATTTTTTATGTAAAAAGTTTTGTCTATATTTGTTTGGCTTAAAAATTTTAAAATTTGAATTTCTAAGGTGCACCGGGGGAAGTCCGAATTCGGGGTAAGTCAGAAAAACTGCTCTAGCTCTTAGAGGCTTATATCTGCCGAAGCGCTACCCAGGGGTAACTTGAGGGTACTACCCCTACTTCATCACAGCATAAAAAATTTCGCGACCCAGTTTCATTTTACAAGCTTTTGATTGGTTCTTTTTTAGTTGCTGTTTTGAATTTGATTTCAAATTGTAACCAGTGTTTTTCAAACTGCTTTTTACCTCAGAAAAAATGATCAGTAAAAGTGATATTATAAGTGAAAGCATTCCTAAAACAATAATGTAAAACCCCAAGTATTCAATTTTTTTAAATTTTCAATTATTCATTATTTATATTGCTTTTTCTGACTTACCCCCTAAATTAGTGCTATGGGGTAAGTCAGAAAAGTGAACATTGATAATTAAGATTCGACTTCATCAATGTGTAATACGTAGAATGATATGTTTTCGAGGTCGTAGAATCCGAATCTGGGGTTATTTTTTTGTAGGAGTGGGGGGTGAGGCGTGGGGAGGGGGAAATTCAAAATTTTTTCTACATTATTGTGTAATATGTCGATTGATATGTTTTCGAGGTCGTAGAATCCGAATCTGCAGTTATTTTTTTTGTAGGAGTGGGGGGTGAGGCGTGGGGAGAGGGGAAATTTCAACACTTTCCTACATTATCATGTATATATGTCGAATAATATGTTTTCGAGGTCGTAGAATCCGAGTCTGGAGTTATTTTTTTTGTAGGATTGGGGGTGAGGCGTGGGGAGAGGGAAAATTTCGAATTTCTCCTACATTATTGTGTAATATATCGAATAATATGGGCCAATAGGCCTACCGCTTATAAGGAAACGACGATATGTTTTTGAGGTTGTAGAATTCGAATCTGGAGTCATTTTTTGTGGTGAAGGTGGAAGGTGAGCCGTAGGTTCGTGTGGGTGGGGGGTTTCAAACTTTGCTTATATTATGGTGTAATATACATCGATTGATGTTTTCAAGGTTGTAGAGTTCGAATCTGGAGCTGGTTTTTTGGTAGAATGAGGAAAGTAAAAAATTCCAAATTTAGTTTTCATTTATCTCAACGTTTTCTTATACTTACCAATGATGTTCAAAGTTGACAGTTTTTTATATAAAATCAGAATTATTCAGAACATGTTTTGAAAGAAAAAAAATGCTGTACAACCAGGCAATATCATGTGTTCTTTTCTGCAGGATGATGTCAGATGTGTATTTTGGAGTGGTGTTACTATGTTTTGGGGATTTTTTCCTTTGTTTTCTCAGATGATTATTATTTTTTCTCCTTGCATGAGTTTTTCAATTTTTTTACAAATACATTTTTGTACTCCACAATAAATTGTCAGATGAATTGTTTTTCTGAAGTTACCACAAAGACAGTCATAGTGCCACTATGGGAGAATTAATAGGTAGGAGGGGGAGGGGGAGATTTCTACAAATCGCCATTTTCATACACATCCGTGTTTTTGAGCGGAAGGTATTTCAAATAATCATTAGTTAGCTCATTTCATTACTGTTCCAACTTCCATGGGGCACAGTAGGCCACAACCCCCCTCTCCCCAAACAGTGATACTTGAATAGCATTCGACCCTAAAAACTAACTCAAGATTCGAATTCTGCGACCTTGAACACATATCAATCAACATGTTACACAATATTATAGGCAAAATTTGAAATTTCTCCTCTCCCCTTGCCTCGCCTCCTACCCCTGCGAAAAAATAACCCCAGATTCGAATTATACGACCTCAAAAACATATCAATCGACATATTACACATTAATATAGACAAAATTTGTAATTTACTCTCTCTCCCCTTGACTCACCTACCACCCCTACCAAAAAAATATCTCCAGATTCGAATTCTACGACCTCGAGAACATATTATTCGATATATCACACAATAATGTAGGAGAAATTCGAAATTTTCCCTCTCCCCATGCCTCACCCCCCACTCCTACAAGAAAAATAACTCCAGATTCGGATTCTACGACCTCGAAAACATATTATTCGACATATTACATGATAACGTAGGAAAATTTTGAAATTTCTCCTCTCCCCACGCCTCACCGCCCACTCCTACAAAAAAAATAACTGCAGATTCGGATTCTACGATCTCGAAAACATATTATTCGACATATTGCGCATCGATCAGGGTCGAATCCTAATATTACCAATTGATTTTGTAGATTTTCTGACTTACCCTACTTTGGGGTAAGTCAGAACAAGTTACATTTTATTCGATTGTGCGAAAGCTATTGCGACAATCGCGCTGAAATTTTTACCATAGGTTAAGAACCCTTATGGGAACCTACATACCAAATTTCAGCCATATTGGTTCATTAGTATGAGAGTAACAGCTGATCAAAGTTGAAATTGTGAAAAAACGTTCTGACTTCCCTCGGTGCACCTTATGTTTTTCTTTTTAGAAATTTCAATTTTTACACAAGAAAGCAAACAAGCCTGAGCGAAGCGATTGCGATATCTTTGAAAAATTCCTACTTCGAAAGGTACGTAAAAAAGCAGAATTTTTTGTGTTTTCTATGATGAAAAGGGTTAATTCTAATAATTTTTTGGCTTCAAAATTTTAGAATGTAAATGATGTTTCTTTTAGAAATTTTAATGCTAAAACTGAAAATGAAGGTAATGGCAGTTTTTTTTTTTAGAAATTTCAAATTTGGAATAAGATTACGTATTTTTATATGTAAATAAAACGTCAGTTGTTCCACCCTAGGAATTTTTAAAACTTGAAAATTCATATAAATTTTTTTACTTCAACATTTGACGAATTTTTGGAATATTCAGTCAAGTTTTGAACTTTCTTCGGAACATTGGTTCAATTTTTCATTATTTTGTCTTCGTCATGAAAATCTGTCGATGTCAATTTCGCGTAAGTGACGCGTTAAAACTTGAAATCATGAAATTTGCCAATTTTTGTTGTTAATTTTTTGTTGGAAAAATTTCTCTCAGGTCGTAAGTTGGAATTTTCAAGTAGTTCTAAACAGTTAGAAATCCTCATAAACCTTGAATAATTTATCGTGTTAATTTATTTACGTAGTTGTTTTTATTTGCCATCCAGAAGTTGGTAAAAATGTCAACTTTGCCAATTTCCACCAAAAAAAAGACGAATTTGCCAACTTTTCCAACTTTCTAGATGCCTATAGGAGCAAGCTGCCCTTGCCCCTCCTTTTGGCTTCGTTTCTAAAAATCTTGCGATTTATTGATGAAAATTAGCGACTGAATTTGCATCGGCTAATATTCCAGTGGACACTTCTGCCTTGTTTGGATAGTCCTGAAAGCGATTTTTGGGTGGTTCTGAAGTGAAAAATTAGCAGTTTTAAGAGTCAATTAAATACAAAAATTGAGAATTTTGCAGAAGATAATAATACGTAGTTGAATGGATATCCTAATTTTTTTTTTTTCAATTTCTTTTTTGTAGAAATCTATGAGAATCCAAAATTACCACGAGTTTTTGTGTTGAAATCCAACATTGTAAAGTTTTATTGACGTCTTGACAAAATTTGATTTTTTTTTTGTCCAAATCACGATATGATTTTCATTAGAGGTATACTTTGGTGAGCATCGCTGATTAGTGGTTGTCATGAAGTTTCTATGAGATTTTCTGCCCGTTTTCCAGACAGAGGTTAGAGGCACGAATTATGCATGTAAATGAAAAGAATGGTAGAAAAAAAGTCAAAGAATACAGACATTTGATAATCATTTTTCACTGATAATGATATTTGTAATTGAAGCATACGTTTCCAAAACGCACCAAGTCCAAAAAAATATTGATAAAGACATTCAAGGTACTTAGTACAGTTTAGAAACATAGAAATGGTCCAAATTGGCTGATCTTTTGATATGTTGTAGCCAAGACCCTTGGGCACAACATATCAAAAAATCAGCCATTTTGAGCCACAACTTTTTGCTAGAATGACTTGCAACCTCAGAATCTCTGAAAATGGACTTAGTGCGTTTTGAAAACGTATGCTTCAATTATTTATTTTGAAACGAAAATAAAGTCCAAAAATTTTAAAATTCAAATCTTAGACTTTATGGTTGTTTCCTGCACGGATCACTTTGAAGGGGCAGAAAATCTGATTCCAGGGGAGGCGAATAGATAATAGGACGGTCTTGGAGATCAATTTTTTTCGTTAGGTAGGTATTCTGTTTTTTCTGGGGGGGGGGGGGGAGGGAGGCACTTTGAGAAGGCAGGTTTTAAAAGCCTGGAAAAACTTCAAAACAGTTTGCATGATTTTCGAAAAATTTACTAAAATTTTGTCATTTGTATTCGTTTTTTTTCCTTAAGTTTTATATTTTTGATCAAAACGACTGTGTTAAGAAGAAGAATCAATTATCGAAAACGAGAAAATTGAAACTTTTTGGAGGTTTTGCTAAAAAACGTAGGTACTAATTTAAAAATCACGATTTTCAAATTTTTTTTCATTTTTTTTTGGAAGTTTTCTACGTGGTTTTTTTCTTTGCTGTCGCAAAGCTGAAAATATTTTGCATAAATATCCTTCAATAGTTTGGTGAATTGAGGGAAAATTGGAAAAATTTCTGTAATTTTTCTAATAGATCATTTTTTTCCTTGATTTTTATTTTTTCCCTGTCAGTGGCTGGCCAAAAAATACACTTCGGTACATTCTAATGAGGAGAAAGAAATTGATATCTCGTTGTTAACTTCAGATTGTCTTGATGTGATTGAAAATATCGTTCGAGCACGTAGAAATTTTATTATGAAGTTAGTTAGGCATGTTTGATAAGTTTCCGTTGAGAAGAGTAAAATTTTCAAAAACTTTAAATTTTTGTTGTTTCTGATTTGATCCAGCTGAGGTTTGACTTTTTAAAAATTCACTAAAATTCGGAGAATTGCTGAGGAATTTAGGGTTTGACGATTTTTTTCACGCGTTTTTTCCAAAAAAATCCAAATTCAAGTCTTTCTGTTGGAGCCAAGGGCTTCAAATACTTCCTTTGTAAGTTGTGAACGTGTTTTATGTATTCGAGGCACATATCTGAGGAGTGAAAATGACTTCCGACACCGCTCAAGAAAAACGTCGATAGAAGTGTTGCCTACCTATGAAATTTTAAGGAGCAAACATTTTTTAATGAGAAGGAAAATAGGAATAATTTCTGGCAGAGTGAAGAGGAGCAGATGATCTGGAAATGCGATGCTGCGAATACCATTTTGGATTCAAAAGGGCGAACGATTGCATGAAAATTTAGCTACCTTATGTAGTTGATTAGGTCTGAAGTTGTGGATTATGATTTTTTGAAATTTCTTTCCTGATAGGTATGTATTATTTTTGAATTCTCGATCTAAAATTATCACGATGTAATTTGCTCCATTTTCCATATGTCATTCATTTTCTTGCCCATTTCCCGAATAATTTTTTTTTCAAAATGTAAGTATTTGTAGTCCCCTCCACGATTCACAAGTAGTAGGGAAACTCATCTGATCAAATTTTGCTCAATTTTCGATGAACCACTGATCGTCGTGGTGAAAAAATAATTTCATTTGTTTTTTCATTCGAACGATGCTTGCCCCTTTGCTCCTGAAAATAGGCAACATCTTCAACCAATCGTGTATTTTTGGAGGTACCCCTGCCCGTACCCTCGTTTGATCGTCACTCTTCAGAAACCTGCACCTTTTGGATCCAACATATTCTCTCGAGTAGGTAATGATTCGTTGAATTTCGTGATGGATCAGATCCCTTCTTTGAAATTTGTTTCAATTGCTCGAGTTTTCTGAAGAATACGAATCATGTTTATTTTGCTCGCGATCTTGTTAGCTTGAATAAAGGGAGTTTGTTTCTAGTTTAAGGTACTTTGGAAGGGATGAAGTAGTATGCATATATGATGGTGCGTGTATGCGAGCGGTTTAGGCGTTAATAAATTTAAGGATACTTATAATAAGACGAGGAAGCATAGAGGGCACACATACTGGCGTATACTATAACGTAGCCACCACGTAGGTGCGTAACTGCGTGTACATATACTAAATACGAGCTTGGACAAAATAGATAGAGGTTGTCTAAGTCAGAAAGCCTCGATATTTATCGAATGCCCGGCATGGTACGCGCGGCATTATCTTACGCATCGTCGAACAGTTGCTTTGTACTGTCTTGCGGCCGTTTATTTCGTTACCATTAAATTTATAACTGTTTCACGGTTGTAGTTTTCGGCGTTCGGATACACCACTGCTGCCGCCTCCGTACTCCGTAGCCGAAGAGAACCCAACATCCGGTCATCTGTAGCCGTGTAGCCGGAGCGGTAACAACATCGGCGGCCAACGCTATACTTGTACACACAGATACACCATAGAGTCTATATCTCTGTAGTACCTATACTCCTACCTACTACCTACCTCTCGTGTGTATTTAAAATTAACTCGTCATCTACCCTCGCTCGCTCACTCGCCTTTTCGCTCTCGGTTCTCCAACTCCGACTTATACTGGGCTTGGGCTTGGGCTGTATGGTTTTTGTTTTTGACGTTATTTGATGGCTTTTAGCCGATCGATTACCGATTACAATACACGCTCCGGCTTAATAAACGCAATTACACGATCCGATAAATCGAATATACCGCGTTGTCCCCTTCGCCCGTTCCCCGGTCCCCTTTTCGACCGTGGCACTGCTAACGATGCGTTCTTGCGCTCTGTCTGTCTGTATGTCTTGTCTGTGTCTGTGCGTTTGTGTGCGTTCCCTGTGTTATTTTAACTTTTCCCCTATGTATTATTGTACGTGTATAGGACTTTTGGTACACCTAACTACGTATCTACCTGGCTGGGTGTCTGATAGATGGATGGGTGGTGTACGAATGTTGTGAAAATTTACAAATTTTATGCGATAATCGAGTGTACGTCTTCGTATGATTGTTGTGTTGGTGAATTTTTACTGTTCTTGCTTCCTGAAAATTGTGGAAATTTGTTCGGTTGTTCAACCTTGAATCGAAATCTTTGCTTTCTAATCCTGAAAGAGAAAGATACAAGAAAGGAAAGAACGTGCTGAGGATGTCTCCGATGTTGATACGATTGCATTTCAAGTGAAAAAATTTATTATGGGGCTAGTTTCATGTTCAGAATGTGTTTTGAAGACAAAATATTAGTAATTTGATTTTTAAACATGTAAGAGTTTCGACCTCCTAGGAAGCCTATAAAAATGCCAGTTTCAGTGATGTGTCGTTGAAGGGGGGGGGGGGGGGGTAGACTGAAATTTTTCAAAAAATTACTCCCGACCCCCTTTCCTCCCCTCTGGTATTTTCATGTTGATTAGCCAAATATGATTTGAACAAATTCAGGAAGGGGGGGGGGGTTGGAAACGTGTTCAATGCTGTTATACGTATTATGTACTTGACAAAAGAATTTGAATTGTTGTTCTGTTGAAAGTTTGGTACATACTTACTAAAATAAAAATCAAAAATTCGCGGTTTTTTCGTGTTTTTTTAACCTTTAAAAATTAAAATTCAAAAAGAGAAGAGAATATTTTCGATTTTGGCTGAGCGAAGCAAAGGCGAAAGCTTTCAGAAAATTTACAATTTGCGAGGCACAAAAAATAAATTGATTTTCAATGCGTACTTATAACAAGTTTTCAACGTTGAAAATTTGTGCTTTTTGGTAGGCCTATTTTTGAATGAAATTTCGCACATTTCTTCGTTATTTTGCCTTTTTTCGCACCCCTTCGAAACATTAATTAGACAACATCATTAATGAATTTTTGATGATGCCAAAAGTTGGTTTTTGAGAAATTGTAATAAATTTAAAAATATGAATGAGCCTTGAGCCTCAAAGCGAGGCAAAGGCGAAAACTCTTGAAAATTCACAATTCTTCATTTTTTTCAGGACATGATTATCTTATATACGAGTATTTTCTAAAACAACCAATTTCGGTAAAAATTACCTATAAAAATGTCAATTTTTCTACTACAATTTTTTTGAAAATTTATAATTCAAAAAGTAAAAACCCACAGTTTTTGGGTAGGCTTAATTCAATGATTTTCCCTGCTTATACAATTTCTTCCCAACTTTCCCAAATTTTTCCCAAAAAATTCCCAACTTTTCGCCTAACTTTTTCTGTCGAAGAACGGAATGGTGAGGGGGGGTGTAAGACTCTCCCCTTCGTTTGGTACGCCTTCAAGCCAAAATATCAAATTTTTATGTTCTAAGGAAAGAAGACATTTTGAACTGACATTCTCAGATCTGAATGAAACCAAAAGACCATGTCCTAAAACTTCCTTTTGACCAAAATTTCAGCTGCTCAAGTTCATTTTCGGATTTTTGGCGAATTTTTGAATGCTGTTTTAAGATCAATTTTCCAACTTTTTCTTGAAATATTAAATAATTTTTTTCAGCAAAGTCAACTGATGTGAGTAATTTCTTCAATTCAACCTCCACACATCCACAACTACTAGTTTTGGACCATTTTAGAGCCTCCAGAGATTTTTTAATCTTGTCCAAAAATTCCAAATTGCTCTGGAAGCGCCAAAATTGAGCTTAGAATTGATATTTTTGAGAAAAATTGAAAAATTGCTGGAAGGTTCCAAATGGTTCAAAATTACAGTGTTGTTGATGTGTATGTGTAAAGGTTGAATTGAAGAAACTATACTAGCATTGGTCCTCTTTGTTGAAAAAATGCATATTTCATGGAAAAGTTTGAAAATCGCCTTTAAACCGGTCTTCTTTTTACTTAATATTTTTTATTTTTTCAAAAATTCCCTGAAATTCCAAAAATTGACTTCTACTTTTGAAATTCAAATCGGATAAGGTGAGTTCAAAAGGTTCCACTTTGAGCTCATAACTCGATACTGATTTCGAAAAGGAAAAAAAAAATGTTTTCTCCTCAGTTCGTGAAATTTTTAAAATCCAACGCTTGAAAATTTATTTGGCTGGCTGAAAATTTAGTTTGAAAAATGATGCAAAAAGTTGGTTTTTGTGAAATTATTGTAGATAATATTTTAAAATATGTACGAATGAGTCCCAAGCGAGGCAAATGCGAAAGCTCTTGAAAAGTCACAATTCTTCATTTTTTTCAGGACTTGATTATTTTATATAAGAAGGTAGTACCTATGTATTTTCAAAAACAACCAATTTTGGCAAAAATGAGAAATTATTGTTTCCGAATTTTGACTTCTACGATATTTCAGTAAAAATTGGCACTTTCTGGCAGTTTTGATTGGAACGCATTGGAGAGAACTTTTTTCTTTGGGAAATTTCCAGAGTAAATCAATATTATTTTTGACGTGAGAAGTAAATTTTTGTACTCTACAACTTTTTTGAAAATTTATAATTCAAGAAGTAAAACCCCGTGATTTTTGGTAGATATCCAATTCAATGATTTTTCCTGCTTACCCAATTTCTTCGTTCCCAACTTTCCCAAATTTTTGTCAACTCACCCAATTTTTCTCCAAAACCTCCTAACTTTCCGCCTACCTTTTTCTGTCGAGGAGTGGAAGGGAAGGGAAGGGGAGGGGAGGGGGGCTTTTTTGGCACGCCTTCAAGCCAAAATATCAAATTTTGATATTCAAATTAAAGAAGACATTTTGAATTGACACTTTAAGATCTGAATGAAACCAAGCTAGATCGAAAAAATCCTGTCCTAAAACCTTCTTGACCTAAATTTCAGTTGCTCATGTTCATTTTCGGATTTTTGGCAAATTTTAGAGCATTTTTAAAATTCAAAAAAGCTGTTTTAAAGGCGATTTTCAATCTTTATCCTGAAATATGATTTTTTTCAAGCAAAGTCAACTAATGTGAGTATGTTATTCCTTCAATTCAACTTCCACACATCCACAAATCTACTAGTTTTGGACCATTTTAGAGCCTCCAGCGATATCTTAATCTTGTCCAAAAATTTCAAAATGCTTTGGAAGCGCCAAAAATGAGTTTCAGGAGAGTCCAAAATTGTTCGAAATTATAGGTTGAATTGAAAAAACTATTAGCATTGGTCCTCTTTGTTGAAAAAATTCATATTTCATGGGGAAGTTTGAAAATCGGCTTTAAAACAGTCTTCTTTTTACTTAATATTTTTTCATTTGTCAAAAATTCCCTGAAATTCCAAAAATTGATTGCTAATTCTGAAAAGAAAAAAAAAAACAACGTTTTCTAGTACGTTTATAAATTAGTTTGAAATGCTGAACCTGAGAACTGACTTATCCAGCGAATTTCAGGGGAATCTTTTGTAAGATAAGTTTGGATACTGTTTCAAAACTGTTTTTAACAAGTTTGAAGTTCAGAAAATTTAAAATCTAATGAAAAAAATTAGCCTTCGACGAAAAGTGATGAAATTCGTTTTTCGAGAAGTTTTTACTCGTATGGTAATTTGACTTCAAAAGTACTCGTACACATATTCTGGAAATATTACGTTTTTGAGGAAAACTCCCCATTTTTTCATCTAAAATAATAAACTTTCAGAATCCAAAAAATTATTATTTTGTCACAACATCAATCTTTTTATTAGATGAGGCATATTACCCCTAAGGATATTACCTACCTACTTAAATTTGGAAAATGATATTTACGTTCATAGTCTTCTTTCCTCTCTCCCCCCTCCTAACGCAGCGCAGATCTTATTTATTGCCTGCAGATCGTTTATATTGTCAAATCATGCGAATCTTTGCTGTCCTCAAAAAATTTTGATAAGCATGAATTCCCTCGAAGAGGTCTCATGAGATCAAAATATTAGGTGTTCTCTGAGGTTCACTTTTTTTTTTTTTTTTTTTTTGATGAAAAATTGATAAAAAATTATAGAATTTTTGCCTGGTGTTCCATTTCCTTTTCCATTGGTTGTGTAAAGTTAATTAAAATTGGGCTGATTAATTAAGGAATGAAATCGCACGTGAATTGTGTTTTTGCGGTTCGCCTTTGTATTTTTAATTATGCTATTTTATTAACACGTTGCATGCGCGTATACCTACACGAATAGATTACTAACGCGATGATTATGATTCGTGTAAATTGAGAAAAATATTGCTTTTTTGGTTCATTTCATCGAATGTGTTTTGATTTAAAATATTTTTAATGTCGATTTCGAGTTATGAAACGAGCTAGCGAGAGAAACAGAAATGAGATGAGAACTATTCGGTACTAATTTTGTTGTTGTGACGGAACACTGGTGCCCCGATTACTTAAATATTTTATTCATTCTATCTCCAGCAAATGTGTACCTCTCTGAATCATCTTTACGAATCACATTATGTATTTTGTACCCAGTATAGTACATACCCGTACGTAGGTAATACCTATACGTATAATACACGAAATGAAAGAAGAAAATCGGAAGCATTCGATATGAAAGAGAAACTCATTTTAACATTCCACAGAGCGTTCTCTTCGTTGTTCGTTATCTGGAAAGGAGAAAAAAAAAGCCGATACCTCCGCGCTAAGCGGCGAATGTTGCGTAAATCTTGAAAAGCCGAGGACGAAGACGATGGTGGAAAAGAACGAAGAAAACGATAACTGCAAAAAAACCTCCTCTTCATCCACCGTATCGCCATCCTACCCCTGCTTCTCCTTCTACTAGCAGCATCGTTGCCGAGCGTACCCCTTTACTCTGCTGCTCGCCCCGATGTAATGGAAGAGTTTTATATTTATCTGAGAATATTTCAGAAAAGATACGTATAGTATACTATTACTATATAGCCAGTCGCGATAGCAATTTTCAAAAAATACCGCCACCGCGCCGGTGGTGCGATGAAGGGGGAAAAAAGATGAATTGGAAAAAATTCAATAAAGAATGGCGCTCTCGATAAATTTTATACCCTAACGGAACGAATTCATTTATATAATACCTACCTCTACTTGTGCTACTTGTAAATTGTATTTTTTGATTTTGATACCTATTAGTATTGAATCGTGTACGAATTCTTATTTTTTCATCGATGGGGAGTGTGATTAAGGTTTTAAAAATATATATTACCCTCAAACCTTGCGAATTATCCAATGCAACGATTATTTATAATGGGTCATTCCATGCCAAATCGGCGGATTTTTGCACGAGGGGTCTTCGATTTTTTTCAAAATCAGATCATTTGTAGAGGTCATCAAACGATGACAAATGACGCAAACTGGACATTTTTTCGATTTTTTTTGACGGAGCTGTGGCGCTTCAAAGTTCTCCAAAATGACCGAAAATGGAAAATTTCAGTTGCAAATTGCTCCGGTTGTACGTGGTATAGAATTTTGAACTTTTTTTCAAATTGTAGTACTTTGAGAGGGCAATCGACAAGTGATGTCAAAATCAGTGTTGCCACTTTCAAAAACCTAAAAAAATCGATTTTAAAACTTATAATTTGAATAAAACCACGATGTCGACGAGTAAAAATTCTGAAAAAATTCTCAGTTTTAGTCCTTTTTATGTAGAATGACATATCAAAAAATTGGACTGGCATCTTTTTTCATTTTCGAGAAAAAAAAATTACAAGTTTTACAATCGCTGCAAAAGTACCATCAGAAACCTAAAAAACGAAAATTTTTGCATTTTTGAAATATTTTACCAATTTGTAGACGATAATGTGAAAAAAATCCCCCTCCCCCAATTTGTCGACAAATTGACGAAAAATGCACATATTTCACTCTTGAAATAAAAATTTATAGCACAAAAAATGTCAATTCGTTGACAAATGGGGGGAGGGGGATTTTTTTCACATTATCGTCTACAAATTGGTAAAATATTTCAAAAATGCAAAAATTTTCGTTTTTTAGGTTTCTGATGGTACTTTTGCAGCGATTGTAAAACTTGTAATTTTTTTTTCTCGAAAATGAAAAAAGATGCCAGTCCAATTTTTTGATATGTCATTCTACATAAAAAGGACTAAAACTGAGAATTTTTTCAGAATTTTTACTCGTCGACATCGTGGTTTTATTCAAATTATAAGTTTTAAAATCGATTTTTTTAGGTTTTTGAAAGTGGCAACACTGATTTTGACATCACTTGTCGATTGCCCTCTCAAAGTACTACAATTTGAAAAAAAGTTCAAAATTCTATACCACGTACAACCGGAGCAATTTGCAACTGAAATTTTCCATTTTCGGTCATTTTGGAGAACTTTGAAGCGCCACAGCTCCGTCAAAAAAAATCGAAAAAATGTCCAGTTTGCGTCATTTGTCATCGTTTGATGACCTCTACAAATGATCTGATTTTGAAAAAAATCGAAGACCCCTCGTGCAAAAATCCGCCGATTTGGCATGGAATGACCCAATAATAATACGTAAGTACGTGTAGCATGTGTCACTTGATCACACTCGCTATCAGCAGGAACTTCGTTCTCTGAATCATTTTTATTGGCATCGTTTTTCAAGGTTTTATTACGTGGCTCATAATTTTTGAATGCTTTCTGCAGTATTGTAGTTTTTTTAAAACTTTACTTGCCTCTGTAAAATGTAAGCTCGATAATAATATATCTTTATTAATTTTTTTTTCAGCTTATTTTTTGGATTCTACGGAAGTCAGAAAATGCATCACTGATTCGCTGTCATGACAATGAAAGATACCGCAAAATTCCGTCGATTTACCAACATCTCAGCGACAATTGTTCCATAAACCTGGCTGAGGTAAGAAAATTAAAATTTTTTCAGTTTTCTTTACTCTTAGTTGCTTTATTACGTAATTTCGACCGAGGAATGAGATTTTTAAATCGTAAACCCAACTTGAAAATTCCTGCAAAATGAATTCGTATTGGAAAATTGTGTACCAAATTTTTAAAAACGGTAACTTATGTGAAAAATTGAAGTAAATTCCTCGATTATGTTTGGTGTGTTGGGGTGGTCCTTCATTTGATACTCCTGAATAATTTTATGCGTTCTTTTTGCTCCCACGCCCTTATGTTGTTGTCTTTTTATGAATACGAAAGAATCATTGACGAATTTAGCCCCCTAAGTGGTGCCCAAAGTTGAAAAAATGAAAAAAACATCGATTAAAAAATCTTGATAAAGAATAATATTCAACTCATCCATCAGAATTGTTTTGAATTACACCATTTTCATTCAAGAATAGAACCTCCCTGGTCCCCAACTTTCCCAAGCAATATTGGTCCTCTGGAACAATGTCCCCAAAGTTGGAATAATTTTTTTTAAAATGTGTTTAAAAAACTTTTTATTGGAAATTTGTAACTCATGCGTCAAAGTTTTGAATAAACATTTCATATGTAAAAAACACCCTGAGTTCTTACTACAACTACATATGACCCTCTCTCTGTACAGAGCTCTTCAAGATTGAAAAATAAAGAAAATTGAATGCCTAAAAGAGAAGTTGTTGAGTTTTCTTTTGTTGAAAATTTTTAATTTCTGCGTTCAAATTCTTCTGAACCATCCTCTTTTGAAAAAACTTCCCTGGTTTCGAGTAATTTTGGTCTCAAAATGTCAAAATGTACCCCCTCCCCCTCCAACCCACTGAACTTGCGACAAAAAAGAGAAAAACTAAATGAAACATTTTCTCAACGATGTTCAATTTCTGTATTGAAAATGAAATCGTTTCGAAATCCGATCAGTTGAACAATGTTGGCGCTTAGAAAAACTCCTTTAGAGCCCCCCAAAAAGAAATCAAAAAATGAAGGAAAAACGTATTTCAAAATTTTCGAGGGGTGGAAGGGATATTTCACGCTGAAAAGTATATTGTTTGTGTGCAAATAATTCGAGTTTTCGATTTTAAAAGATTCCGCTTTAGTCCAGTCAAATTAGCTCATATGAGAACTCAACCTGGAATAAATTGGTGGAAAATTTTTTTTTGCGCCAAAACGCTTAGGATGGTGTCCTAAATGACATACTAAAACCCACCCTAAATCCGCCTGGAGCTTCTCCCCCCAGACCCACATTCGTGCCCCCCCCAGCACCGTTTTTTGCGATTTTCTCGCGAGCAGTTGATTTTACGTCGAAAATAATTTTATTTTTGTGTTCTACGTCAAATTTCCGATCTAGTGATGTATCAACTGCCCTTCTACCCCCAAGGGGGTGGGGCTGGAACCATTCAAAAAAGGGGGATTTCTTGAAAAATACATAAAGGCTATAGGCGCCTAAGAGGGGTGAAATGGTCCCCGAAGGGTTCGAGTTGATATCAGCATGGATGGAGAAACTTGCGCGTGGAAAATTTCAGATCTACATCCCCTCCCCTTTTTGGTGACCCCCCCCCCTTTTCTGAAATTTCAATAACACTTTTCTCAGCCCCATTTTAACCGATTTTGAACATTTTTCTGGGAGTTATGTATATCCTCAGTAGGTACCCCCACAAAAATTTTCAACCCCCTCCCCTCATGTTTACCCCTCAAAACGGCGTTTTTTTCATTTTTTTATGCCTATTAACAATCAAGATTGCGAGGTACAATTTTACAAACACGTTTTTTGGATGTATTTTTGACCCCCAAACATCATGTAGTTCTTTCAAAATTTTTGCTCTAGTGCGCCGTGCTGAAAAGTTGAAAAAATGTGTCTTAGGGGGGTGGGGGTGATTTTGAAATTTTGAGAAACATGAATATCAATGAGTAGGGTGTCGTTTTCTTATGATTCAATACCACTGAGCACGAATATGACCTCAGATTTTCTGCTACACCCACCTACCCCTCTCCAGAGCCCCTCAGCCCCTCCGGACCCCTCAGTCTCACCCCTCAATTTTTAAGATTTTTAAAATAAACTTACTTTGATGAATTTTTGTGTCGTTTTCTTACGATTCAATACTGCTGAGCACGAATATGACGTCAGATTTTGTTTTACACCCGCACATCCCCTCCGGACCCCTCAATTTTTAAGATTTTCAAAATAAACTTACTTTGATGATTTTCGTGTCGTTTTCTTACGATTCGATACTGCTGAGCACGAATATGACGTCAGATTTTCTGCTACACTCGCACATTCAACTGCCTCCATTGGATGCAAAGGCTGTCCAATTAACCCCCCCCCCCCCCCCAAAGAAAAATAAATTGGAAAAAAATTTCCTTATAAGGTAAACATTCTGCTGAGGTCATATTCGTGCTCAGTGGTATTGAATCATAAGAAAACGACACCCTACTCATTGATATTCATGTTTCTCAAAATTTCAAAATCACCCCCACCCCCCTAAGACACATTTTTTCAACTTTTCAGCACGGCGCACTAGAGCAAAAATTTTGAAAGAACTACATGATGTTTGGGGGTCAAAAATACATCCAAAAAACGTGTTTGTAAAATTGTACCTCGCAATCTTGATTGTTAATAGGCATAAAAAAATGAAAAAAACGCCGTTTTGAGGGGTAAACATGAGGGGAGGGGGTTGAAAATTTTTGTGGGGGTACCTACTGAGGATATACATAACTCCCAGAAAAATTTTCAAAATCGGTTAAAATGGGGCTGAGAAAAGTGTTATTGAAATTTCAGAAAAGGGGGGGGTCACCAAAAAGGGGAGGGGATGTAGATCTGAAATTTTCCACGCGCAAGTTTCTCCATCCATGCTGATATCAACTCGAACACTTTCGGGGACCATTTCACCCCTCTTAGGCGCCTATAGCCTTTATGTATTTTTCAAGAAATCCCCCTTTTTTGAATGGGTCTAGCCCCACCCCCTTGGGGGTAGAAGGGCAGTTGATACATCACTAGATCGGAAATTTGACGTAGAACACAAAAATAAAATTATTTTCGACGTAAAATCAACTGCTCGCGAGAAAATCGCAAAAAACGGTGCTGGGGGGGGCACGAATGTGGGTCTGGTGGGAGAAGCTCCAGGCGGATTTAGGGTGGGTTTTAGTATGTCATTTAGGACACCATCCTAAGCGTTTTGGCGCAAAAAAAAATTTTCCCCAATTTATTCCAGGCGAAATCCCTATTTGACTGTATTACTTAAAAGATCACCATCGTTGCTCAGGATTCCTCCCTGGGGGGGGATTTTTCTCAAAAACAGATCTTTTTCGAATACTTCTGACAATGACATGGAAATTGAGAATTTTCTGAAATATCTCATCAATTCTTTCTGTATTTCATTTTTTTTTTTTTTTTTTTTTTTTCAATTTGTAGTACTCTGTGCAAGAAGACCAACACTGCTTGAATGACAAAGAGAGGTTTTTTGACAGAACTTCATTTAAATCAGAAATGTTTGCTTTATGAATTGTGATAAATGCTCTGATTTGGGGCATGAGATGCTTAAAAATGACCGAAGTGCTGATTTTTCATGTTTTTGTGACATTTCGAACCCTTTTCCCTTCTTTCGAAACTTATCACGAGTTATAATGTTAATTAGGGTAAGTTTTTTTTTCAACTTGATAAGAGCTCATGCAAAAAAATGGTAGTCAAGTCTGCTCTTCGAGGAAAGTAAGTTTTAAATCATGGATATTTTTCTTGCTCAAGAAATTTCAGAATTTTGGTGATTTTTTTTCAAAGTTTTGAAAGACTAACGCAGTAGGTAATGTCGAGAATTCGTAGGGATTTTTTTGTGAAGATTTTTTCAAAATTTTTCTCGTATTCAAAAGTTAGGCAAAAAAATGGTTATTTTTTATAATTTTCAAGTCTGATATAATATTGAAAATTCATCACCATTTTTTTCAAACTCCTAAGAATCACAAACAAGTTTCCAATGTTCCCCCCATTTTCTTCAAGTTTTTAATTGTCCAACATTATATCAGAAATTAAGTTGAATTTTTTCCAAAATTTCGACAGTTTTCAAGAATCTGACCAAAAATTCTAACAATGGCTTGACTCTAAATATTGGAAATTTGACCAAATTTTTTCACGTTTGAAGTCTGACTTGATGTTGAAAATTTTTCCAAGTTGTCAAAGTAATTCGCTCAAAATATTCTAAAATCAGATATGCTCTGAATAATGAAAATTTATCAATTCATATAAAATTCAATTCGAACTCTAAAAAGCACTCACACGCACACACAGCAAAAATCATACCAACTTAGACCTCATTTACGTCGAGCAACGAAAGAAATTGAAAATCATAATACACCTACCCACGTTCATCACTCACGTACCCATAGGCTACATCGCGTGATTGTAATCCCATAAACGAAGCTCGTGATACGTTAACGAACACACACAAAAAAAAATGTTTAATAATAATAATAAAAAAAATAGACACAAAATGAAAATCAAAACGCGAACCTATATAGCGAAAATTTTTCATCGAAGAGCACGGAACGATTAATTATGAAATGAAAAATACAAAACCGAGTTAAACCAACTGTCAGTTCGTATCGTATGCGAGTTGGTTTATGAAAATTGAACAAATTTCAAGTTCAATCTCGATATGACAAGTTAATTTACATTTATAATGAACAATATGCTTCGAAGAGTGTATGCTAAGCGTAAGGTAATACCGCGAGAAACACGCGATAGCTATTATAGTAGGTACTCGAAATTTCTTGTCAGATTTAATAACCAACTATATTGGTGGCTATGTGATCGATGGTTTTGTTTCTATGTAGAATACGCATTATTATAACGTGTTCCTGTACGTGGTATTTTTTTTTACAAGGGTCAAAAATTATACGTAGCTTTGCTAAAACTCATCATTTTCGTTTCCAAATGTACATCGTAGACGTCAAAACCGCCTACTACTAAAAAGCTGAATTTCAAGTTGCTGAAAAAATTCAATTAACAATCATCATTGAATAATATGTATATTCTAAATCACCACGTAAAATTCACTTGGAATAATTCCGAACAAAAAATTAATTTTGTCGTACTTTGAAAAAAATTCATTAGAATTCAACAGTGAAAAATCAATTTGAAATCACCACAAAAATTTATCTCATCATTTGAAAAAAATATCACTAGAATTGAACTCTGAAAAATCACTAATTACAAAAAAAAATTCATTTGAAATAATCAAAAAGAGTTCCAAACTAAATCATCATTGAACAATAATTTATTCTAAATCACCACGAAAAATTCACTTGAAATCATTCTACTTTTTTGTCAAAACATACAGAACCGCATTGATTTATGCCTTCACTTCCTTAAAGGTCATATTTTTCCAATATTTCCGACAAAATTCTGTTTTTGCCAAAATTGTCAGAATTTTTTTTTTTTTTGGGAGTTTGTAATTACTTACTTGATTATTACACCCGTCGTGTGAGATTTAAATCGAGTTGGTAAGGTCAAGTTTTTTAATTAGGTCTAAGAATTTTTTAATTTTGGAAGGGTCGTCTGGTATGAATAGGGATCTTTCATCTATTTGAAGGGATAGTCTGTGCTGATGTAAGAAGGGACAGTGAAATAGTAAGTGTTGGACAGATATAAGTTCTGACAGGCAGAACTGACATGTGGGTTTTGGGGCCTTTTCATGGAGGTGATTGCGTGTGATTTTTGTGTGGCAAATTTTCAATCTGGTTATAATGATTTCTTCAAGTCTGTTTAAGTGGGAGAGGTTTTTCCAAGGATGGACTGATTTTTTATGTTGAAAGAGCTTGTTTGTGGTTTGGAGGGACCAAAAGTTTTGCCATTTCTTAAGTGTGCTTTTAGTGAAGATAGATTTGAGGTCGTCAGCTGTGATAAATATAAGGGGAGAAAGGGTGGTGGCAGATTTTGCATTAATATCTACAATTTCATTTCCCAAGATTCCATCGTGGCTAGGTACATACATAAGCTGTATGAAGAAGTTTGAATTTTGTAAGTCAAATAGAGTTTTATGAATATTTTGAATTAGAAGGTGATTGGGAAAAAGATTTTGGATAGCAGTTAGTGAGCTGAGGGAATCACTTTGAATTAAGAAGGACTTATTTTCTGATTCATAAGTGAGTATATCACAGAGACAGTGGAAAATAGCTGTGAGTTCGGCAGTGTAGATTGAAGAACAGTTATGGATTTTAAAATTAGAAATTCTATCATTTATAGAGTAGGCATATCCTGTGTGAAGTGTTGGTATTTTTGATCCATCTGTAAAGCAAAGATTGAATTTTTTGTATTCTGATAAGAGTTCAAGATAGTTCTGTTTTATTACTAATGGAGAGTGGCTATTTTTTGAGTAGTTAATAAGCTGTAGATTGACTTGAGGAGGCTTTAGCAGCCAAGGAGGGTATAATATTGGTTTTTGGATGAAAGTTTTAGGATTGATTTGAAGATCATTCAACATTGTGATGAAATTAGAAATGGGTCCTTCTATAATATTATGGTAAAAATGTTGGGGGTTTGGTGGGTTAATTGAGTTTTGGAGTGGATGGGAAGGGTTGGTGGATACATTTGAGATGAATTTGTTTGTTATGAGAGTTCTTCTAAAATCTGGGGGTAATTCTGCTGCTTCAGTGCTTCACAATAAATGCTATCTACTCGTATTGGAGAGGAATGGGCTCCTATACAGATCCTTAGGGCTGAATTTTGAATTGTTTTTAGGATATTTGAAGTTTTATTTGAGATATTTGCAAAACATGGGCTTCCATACTTAATTTTACTGCAAATTAGAGATTTATACAAGTGAAGTAGGAGTTTGCAAGATGGATTATACTTAGTATTTTTGATTATTTTCAACAGATTTAGGCGTTTTATGAGATCTGATTTTACTTTTAGGAAATGAGGAGTCCAATTTAGTTTTCTATCAAAAGTTAAGCCAAGAAATTTAGTAGTGGTTTTGAATTCTAAAGAGTGTCCTTTGAAGTTGAGAATGAGATCTGGAGGAATCTTATTTTTTTTGGTGAAAAGTACCTATACAGTGAGTTTTTGACTCTGAGAAGGTTAGACCATTAGAATCTGCCCATGATTCAATTTTTTCAAGGGTTTCTTGGATTAAATGAAGAGCTAGTTGAATATTATTTGAACGAAAGAAAATGTTTATATCATCAGCGAAGATTCTCAGGGAAATTGGTCTAGAAACAACATTGGAAATGTCATCAATCAAAAGTATAAATAAAACTGTGCTAAGAACTGAACATTGGGGGACTCCGTTTTCAATTTCAAAAAATTCTGAGTATGCATTGTCAACTCTTACTCTAAAAGTAAGGTTTGTCAAGAAATTTTGAATAAAGTAGGCTAAATGTCCTCTAATTCCAATGGAATGTAATTTTTGGAGAATTTTATAACGCCAGGCTTTATCAAATGCCTTTTCAAGATCAAAAAAGACTGAAAGAACACTTTCTTTATTCTGGAAGGCCGAACTAATTTCTTTTTGGAGACTAAAGAGGTGATCTAGGGTAGATCTTTTCTTTCTGAAACCACTTTGACAAAATGCTGAGAGAGTTTGAGGAATCAATATACCAATTAAGACGTTTAATAACCATTTTTTCAAGTATTTTGCAAGGAACTGAAGTTAAGGAGATGGGGAGATAACTAGATGCAAGATTTGAGTTTTTATCAGGTTTTAATATTGGAATGATTGTATGTTGGAGTTTTCCACATTTTTGGAAAGGAATCAGAAGTCCAAATTTTGTTATACATATAACTGAAGTAAGTCTAATTTTACAAAAATTGCCAAAAAAAAGTCCAAAAATTATTGTTTTTGCCAAAATTACGAGTAAAGTCCTGGTTTTTTCTTTATTTTTACAATCAAACTTCGCAATTTTTTATTCACCTATTGTTCCCTTCATCTTTCAGAATTTCATAATTTTTCTTTTACCTAGTTCGACTCAAAAAAAAAGAATCTGGCTCGAATAAATATAAACTATCTCCGTCCCTCCTTCTAATTGAAACATTTGAAAAGCTTGTATCCTGCTTTAGGAAACCTTGAGACTGAAGTCCTACTTGGTTGTGAGGTTATCGGATTTCAGGACGATATTTTTTCACCACGGTTTTCTCCTGTAATGTTCAAGTTTTTTTTTTCGCTCTCGCAATTTTCCAGGGAAAAGGGCGAATTACAGCTCGAGCTTGTCCAAGTAGGCATTTATATTGATGAAACAGCCATAGGCCAATACATAAATTGACGTTACCACAGTGAGAGCTAAATGGCGAAAACCACACGTACAAAACACGTAGTAGGTACCTACCTAAGCAATATGTGCTGCCTCTGCAGCCTCGCCCTTTTGATGGCGTTTGTTAGTCGGCCTCGAAGATATAAAATGTAAGAAAACATACATAAGAATACGATATACGCTCGTATAATATTATATACCTACCTACAATACAACGCACTCAAACCATACCACCTCCATGATGTATAATAGTATATGGTACACTTACAGCTTCGTGGGTATAGTACATGAGGAAAGTTTGGAGAAAAATGGAAAGAATTGAGCCAGCCGATGAGAAAAGAGTACACGGTGATGAGGAGGCGAAGACGAGGGGAGGAAGAAAAAGAGGAGGAAAAAAGCGCCGATATACGTAACACTACACAGTACACTATATACGGACGAAGAAGAAGACGAGTTGGTGAAAAAGAGAAAGCCGAAGAGAAGGTGAGATGAAGGAAGAAAATAATGGAAATCATGGGGGGCTGAAAAGTACTTTCATAAATCTGCCCAGTTAAGATATATAGTGCGCGCAATTTCCGGGAGTTGGCCATTAAGAAGAAGCCCGTAAAGGGCATATCTTCTCTTTCATCGTCGTTTCTCACCATGCCTCCCTTCGACCTTATGTATATACTATATATACGCCACCGCCGCGCCGCGCCGCCGCTCCACACCCCAGTGCCCCCTCACCCGCCCCCGCAAACTCGGCGCTCTTATAGTATACACTTTTATATATATACGTCGGTTAAATATATAAAACTGCTGCGAGAATAATCGAATCTGCTGACTAACTTTAAATTCTACATGTTCAAAATAAATAACAAAACTGCTTATTTATCTACCTACCTAGGCTACCTATTTTCCAATAACTTTTGTACCCTGGCCGCCATATTAACATCGTTCCAGCGGTAGCACGTATTACGTAATACGACGTAGAGGTACGAGTAGGTATATCGTGTACGAACGAATACTCGGCCATATTTTATCAACATCTTTCACCTGAAATGCGTTTTTCATTTATTTATGCGAATGGTGCCCGACTGCTGCCTTGCTTTTTACCTTCGCTTCGTTGCGATAACGTTGCCGTTGGCTTTTTTCATTTTTACGCTCAAATTGTAAACGTGTATAATATATTTGTTTAATGTCATTGCCAAGAAAATGGATTATGGAAATTTTGCTCTTTTGAAGAGGGTAGGTGTACATATAAGTGGTTTTGGCAGATTCGCGCATTTTAGAATTTTTCGAGTTTTTCTTTGCAAGATAATGCACAATGCGACGATGCCTACGGTGGCAGTATGATTTTTTCATAATTACTACCAGTCTGAAAGTTGAAAAACTCTTTAGCTCGAATGGTCTCTTGAAGGAATGGACGAATTTTTAAAAAAAATGTCATACGTATATGAGGCTCAACATGAGGCCGGGAACGCCGTAATTATAATACTTGTAATCATGAGTCGTAATGCAATTTAATTACACAAGTAGATACCCGTACAACAATTGTCAACGTCGACATTTACAGCGACTACGTTTTTTTCCAACATAATGATGGAAAAGTGATCAATTAATTATTTAGTAGGAATCTTCTGTCCTTACAAAAGCCAGGTAGATGAAAAGTTTTGAAATTTTCTCATTATTTCTGATACCTCGACATGCCATCTCAACATGTAGATGTAAAATTTGATGCTCGATATTTACATCTGCAACTATGTCGACCATTTTTCAGAATTAAAATTTCTGTTTTAGTGCTTAAAACTTCAGTAAACATTCAAAAATATGATCTTGTTCAATGAGGAAAACAAATTTTTTAGGGCATTGATGAAATTATTCACTTTTCCACAGTTTGAAGTTGTAAATGATATGATGTTGATATTGTGGATGTATTTGTTGATGTCGAATTTCACATCAACATTAACATCCACATGTTGACATGAAAATGGATTAGTTTAGTACTCTTAGGTAAAGTATTGCACCATCTTTGATATAAGGAATTTCTGTTCTACTTCTTGATTATTCAGACTTTTCGTGTGTACTTCTTCGGAAGTGGACTTTGCATCAATGCTGTTTTCAGCAGGAGCAATAGCCGCATCAGAGAAAATCATTTTTGGAAAAAAATTTTTAAACTCAAATTTTATAATTTTACAAAGCCGGATGTCGACATAAATTTCGATGTGAATGTCGATCCATCCACATCCGTCACTTTTGGATGCCCCATGTCGATGTGAATTTTGACCCTGTGTTGAGCCAATTGTCGACACAAATGCAGATCAACATCAGTTGATAATTACATCGACAATTAGCTTGACACAGGGTCAAAATTCACATTAACATGTGACATCCAAAAGTGACGGATGTGCATGGGTCAACATTCACATCAAAATTAGCATGGTCATTGTTGTATGGGTACTTGAGTAATTACATACAATTAATCATGAAAATTTGTACCAAAAAAAGGATGAAAAGGGGGAAAATAGCTATGTCAAAAGCAGAGCCGATATTAGTTTTATTGATTTAAAACCATTTGAAAATAAATTTTGAATTTTAAAAATTGAACAATGGGAAAGATAACATCCTAGATTGTAAATTTTCAACAGTTTTCACAACCAACTGTGTTCTTTTATTTACCTGTATAATTACCGACTGTACACATGGAAATCCTATGGTGGTGTCAAAAACCAAATCGATTTCATCCTACTTAGTACAGAAGAGGTGGAAGTCGGTGATAAGATAATCCAAGACTTATTCTGGAGCAGATGTAGGGTAGCATCAGATCACCAATTACTGGTGACTTCATTTAAATGGTGTCTTTGCAGTGTGAAGAAACCAACAAAGAAAAATTACATACACCTTACTGACTAAGAAAGGAAAAGACTTGCTGCCTAAATAAATATTGATCACACGGATGAAGAGGACCTAAATACCTTATGGGAAAATATTAAGGCAGAAATCCAAAAGAAACACGATTTGGCGATCAAGAATGGAAAGGAAGAACTGAGAAAATGTCAACCATGGATGTTGGAAGAAACATTGAAGCTCATAGAAGAATGCAGAATAGTAAAACTGGAAGGTAATGATAACACATAGGTACAAAGCCTTGAATGGATGCGTTCACAGAAATTATAAGAAAGATACAGAGAAGCCTACCTAAACAGATGTTGTGAAGAAATTCAAGAATATGTTGACCACAATGAATCAAGCATACATCATACTATCCAAGAAGATAAAACAGATTACCAGAGAGTTTAAACCACAATCATGTAAAATCACAGCCAAGGATGGTACAGTTGCATGGAACTCGAATACGATTCTGAGAACTAGAGATTCTATTGCAGGAAGCTATATATCGGAGTGAACCACAGAACCCAAACAACAATGAAGTACTAGAAATTGAAGTGGACAGTGTATGAAGAGCAGGAAATCTTACTTGACGAAGTAAGAGATGCCATCAAGGCGTTGAGAAAACGCGAAGCGCCTGGATGTGGCTGTATTGTGACTGAGATCTGTGCCCCAAACAAAGTGGAACAACTGCAAGAACCAACCAGGCTAAATGAAATATGTGACACCAGGATAATGAGTTATTTTGGACACATAGCCAGAAGAGGACCGGGAGCCATCAAAAAAGGGATTCTCTTTGGCAAGGTCCCCAGAACATGAGGGAGAGGAAGATCTCCAACAAGGTGGACTGATACAGTCTGGAAAATAGTTGGCTCAGTTGAGACTGCAGCCACACTAGCTCAAGACAGAGAGGAGTGGTGGTTGTTATTGGGGACACACTAGTAGCTTGCAACTATGACGTTAATGATGATGATGATAAATGAAACACCATAATATTGGTAAATTTGAAAAGGCAGAAAACCAGTTTCATTGATTCAACTACCCATTTACAACATTAAGAAAGTAAATTTTGAATTTTCGAAATTGTACAATGGGGAAGATAACATCCTACTTCCTAGATGAGAGATTCTCAAATTTTAGGGATACGGTTTTCATGACCTATTGTGTTCACTCATCTGTTTCTTTAATAAATGTACCACTGCAGTCAGCACATATAAAATCACAATAGGAGGTCCGGCCCTTCTCTTGGTTTTCCAATTCAAGTTTTTCAATTTTCCAGATCTTCCATCGGTCTCTCACGGTTTATTAGGGTTTTTGGATTTTTTTAAAATTTAGCCTAAACAATGGCCCCATTGGTTCCTTAAATTTCCTGAAAATTGAAAAAATCGTGTGATACGGTTTATTAGGTTTCCAGGAACGCTGTATACAAATGTGTCATTTTAAAGCAAAAGGTCCCACTTTGACATTTTCAGATTTCTTGCAAAATCGATTTAAAGTTGAAAAATGTCAAAGTGGGACCTTTTTATTTTTTGACGGATTCGGATACTAGACGATCTCCTCTAACAGCTGGTATGATTTTTAGTTCGCGCTCCTAACGGGAACCCCGCGAACTAGCGCGTTGAAGTTAACTACTCAGGCCTATCCTTTCATTTATCGGAATTTGAAATTATTTTTTGCTTTGATCTTCAGAGAGGGGGGAGAGAAAAGTTGAAAAATGATTACATGTTTACAATTTTTTGAAAAAAATCAGAAAAAAATTGAAAATAAAAATTTTTTAAACAAGAAACTGATGAAAAATTGCAATTTGAAATCATTTTTTGCTGTGATTTTCTCAGGGAGGGGGGGAGAGTTAAAAATGATTACATTTTTACAATTTTTTGAAAAAATCAGAAAAAAATAAAAAAATTTTTTTTCAAAAAATCATGAAATTTTCTACAGTTTTTTTACGAAAGCAAAGAGATATTCTGCAGATGACTTCGCGTACATATTACCATTAGATTCGGCATAAAATTTCCTTCAAAATGAGCTATCGGTGACCTTTTTAGCGTTGGTTTGACGATTTTAAATGAAAAAAACACTCAAAAATCTTTAAACTCGTTTTTCTCAAAACTATGTTTTTTGTAGTGTTGAGTGTTTGGTGGTGTAAGTTGGGTAAAAATCAACGAAATGTCGTCGGGTTTGCTCCATTTGATCAGGAATAGTCCAAAATACAACTTGGCGGTCTTAACTCAATTTTGTCAAAGTGGGACCTTTCACCTTAAAATGACACAAATACATGCATCATACGTATTAGGTAGCTTGTTTTTTTGATACGGCTCCTGCCACGTCTTTGGTGCCTCTCAAAATTTTCTGAAATTAAAGAAATCGTGTGACGTGTAGGTTATTATATTAGGCCTCAAGTAAAGTTGATCATAATTAACAACATGATCTAAGAAAGCATAATGTTTCTGAATTTGAAAAAATTCCCATTTTGAATAAAATGTCGAAACATTTGTGTAGAGTGCAGGAGCGTAAAAATTTTAAAAATCATTTGATGAAATTTCATTTTGAAATTCGAAGCTGGGAAATGGAATGTTGGTAAGCATCTCATTTTAATGTAAAAGTTGAGAATTAACAAAATTTCGAAATCAAATTCCAGGAAAAAATTTTCAAAATCGATCAAAAATTAAAATCGTAAATATGTACTTTGGTTTGGTGCATGAGATGTTTGAAAATAAATGAAGTAGGTACCGATGTTTTAAAATCTTGTGACATAAACTCAACGTGGGTTCAAAATGTTCATTCAAAATAGATTGTTTTTCAATTTTTTTTTTTGAAATTCATGATAGAATTTTTCAAAAAATCATACCCAAAAACGAAACATGGAAAATTTTTTCAATTTTTTAGCCATGCCTGCCTTAATTTTCTCTTACTCCTCCCCTCTGAAAATTTCTCAAAGAAGGATCAATTTTTTCGGGGGCGGGGAGAGGAAGGGTTTCATTAACGTAGAAGCTTGAATTTAATTTTTGTCAAGTTCCAGAGTTCTCAAAATGACAGTTCTTGTCATGATGTGGCAATTTTTCCTGGTGTGCTGTCGAAATAAAAATAAAATAATAAACTAGGTATTTTTTGAGACGTTGAATTTTTCTTTTGAGAAGCCTGCAAAACAATCCAGGAGAATCGTATTGTAATGATGATGGAATTTTTCGCAGCAGATTTCGGTCATTTCGACTTGACGAATCCTCAATTTCCAGATTCAGTTTTTTTTTTGCTTCAAGGTCATAATATTAGTTTAAAAATTTTTGTAATCCATGCGTTAAACTCCTTCCGGGCATTGATAGACATAACAATTTTTTTTTCAAAGACAGTTTGAGAGGCACTGAGACGTGGGCTGGGCATTTTTGAATCGAGGCTCAGATTCTAAATCTTTACCAGGCGTTTCGATCAAGAAGTTTATGATTCTGGCCTTTTAAAGGGCTTTGAATTCAGGTGCCAGACTTGCACTTTTTTCAATTTTTTTTTTTTTTGGAAATTGATTTTATTTTAGCTAGATTTGATTTTTTGAATTTTTTCAAAATTAGCCATTGTCGATTTAAATTATTTTTTTTTCAAGCGTAAAAATTGAAAATATTGCAGGTGTCGCCTGAAAAATTGAACAAAGCATGACTTCTGGGAAAAAATTCCAAGTATATTTTTCACCGAGAATTTGAAAATTTTTAATTTATGCTCCACTTTTGGCCTTCCTTCTCAGTTGATCCCAATTTTCACTTTGCTTCCTCTTTGTACGTAATTAGCTTTTCTAAAGGTTCATCAGATTATTATTATTTTTTTTGATTTTTAAAATTGTCAGTATCACATTATTCCCCGGGCCTCCCCCTCCTCAAATCATAATTCATTTATTCACAATGACGAAAAATTAAAATTTTACTCATATTTTAATTTTGTAATCCCTGTTGGTAAAAGTAGAAATCTTTAATAATTATTTCAGACGAATTCGTTAAGCTTGCATCTCTCAATATCTATAATGAGAATTCGGAATTCGCATTCCTCGTTTTTGATTATTTCGTCAAAATAAATAAAAGGGTATTATCTTACAAAATCAAATCATCACAATTGCCGAAATATTTCAATTGCCATTTCTATAACTTACCCCCTTTTTTTCCGTGGCAAGTTCGTTATTACTAAATCGTATCTTTAAATTGCGGTTTAAAATAGGTACCTACTACTGAAATATCGTAACAAATGAAAAAGAAAACCAGCATCGTCGTCGCCATTTCACCCGAAATAATTAAGTTTTTCAAATAATACGTACAGTAGCGAAAGTTTCAACTATTTAGGAGACAAGAGAAAGGGCCAGAGATAATTACAGGTCTTATAAGAAAAACTTAATTTTGTAAAATTTTCGTCTCGAAAGGAGAAAAAAAAGGGATCGTAGTAGAATAACTTGAAGGCGAAAAGGGTTGAATATAATGAAGAAAATGAAGAAGAAGAAAAAAAGGGATTCGTATTTTTTCAATATCGGTTGATATTATTTTTTTGTTCGGATTCGCGTCTGTCGTTCTCTTGTTTTTTAAGAGAGTCATCATCGCTGAGCTAATAACGTTGAAAGAAATGTATTTTATTTACATTTTATTGTTATATCGTGTACCTGTTTTGATTTTGAAAGACGATACGAGGGTATTTATATTCAATTACAATCTTCACTAAGACTTTTTATTTTTTTATATTTTTATTCCCCTTTGTTACTATTATGTGGAATATTTAACCCTATTTAGCGGTTTGAATTGTAGATGTGTGTAAGAGGGTGTGAGTTAGGGTGGGTCATCGTTTGATTATTTTGGTGTGAGGGGGGAGGGTTAAAGATGAGGTACGAAAATAATTCTTAATTGTGGTGCAATTAATGATTTGATTCGAAGTGTGAAAGTATTAAAAAAAAAAAAAAAAAATACATCTAGAATGACGAAAGTTACATTTTTGAAGTCCTCCAAAAAGAGCCAACAGGGGCGATGACTCCTGCTCTGAACTTGGGAATTTTTTTCAATTGAGACAGAAAATTAAAAATAAGTACGTAATGTGCAATAATAATTACAAGACCGAAAAAAATGACGATGCCATGCGCGAATAATATAAGTAATAACATTACAACTCGGCGAGAAAAATAAATAAGAAACGGACGACAACGACGCTTTCAGCTTCAGCTACGAAACGAATTTAAATTAGATTAATAAAATAAATGTATGTAATGCCATCATCCGTTCCCCACCCCGCGTAGTCTTACGAAGAATTTAAGAAATGAGAGAATCTCAGCGGTTGGAAACTATAATGTAGGATTTTCTTATCTCGCCAGTTCACCACGTCGCGTCGCCTTCTTCATAAAATCTGCGAAAAGGAAAAACATAATGGAAAAACTCTGATTCTAAAGATGAAACAATTCTTAAAAATAAAACCGTGGTAAGTTAGCTTTTTCCTTTTCCTCCTTTTTTTTTCTGCGCCCCACTTCTTCGCTCACTCTCTATTCCACAGATATTTCGACACTTCTCTCACTCCGTCTCTTTCCATCTCTGACTCTAGCACCGTCTCTGTCTCTGTTTTTCTTGCTTTTTTTCTCTCTCTCTTTTCGTAAATATATATACATAAGAACGAAGACGACGAGGAAGAGAGAGAGAAAAAAGAAAGAAAGAAAGAAAAGGGAAAAAAAGTAATAGGGGAAAACAGAAAACGAAGAACCGTTGTTCTTATTTAATATGGAAATTATAAGTGGAAGTTTTTTCTTTACAAGCGACAGCGGGTGGTGCGTCTCTGTGTTATTATTGGATGAAAAGCGGGGACCAGTAATTTATTTTTTCCAACTCTGTTTGCTTTGGTTTTTTTGTTTCATTTTCTCCTGCCATTTGAAAGAAAAGAGTATTTTCGAATAAATTATTACTCTTTTTTGCGTTCTATACCCCTCTCTCGCGTACTTTTTCTCGATCTCTGTCGCGTTTCTCTTTTTTTTCGTACTTTTTTTTTGTTTTTTCTCTTCTTTTTTTTTTGGCAAGCTTAAGATTATTTTCTTTTTGCTGTTAGTCGTCGTTCGAAGTCGAGTTTCGTTTTATTTAATCATAGCGGTGAATAAGAAATATGTCCGGTGTATAATTTTTAACTAATTATTAAAGTGACTTTTAGGGAGGTTTAGTTTGTATAGGTTGGGTTTACCAGAAAACGAGGTGGGTGGAAAAGTGTGGTATGAGGAGCGTGTGTGTGTTTGATGCGTTCTAATATGAACGGAATATGAAGCTTTTTTCTTGGAGAGAATATTGGTAAATGTGTCTACAAAAAAAATGAGAAGTTTAAAAAATCTATAGTACCTATGTTGAGTTATATAGTTGTTTGAATTTCAAAGCAATCGGAGAAATATTGCAGATTAAGACGTTCTTGTAAGTTTTGGTCTACTGACTCACTGCCTTTGCCTTCATGAAAAGGAGTCAAGTGGGAAGGGAGGAGTCGGCGTTTGTTTTGAAAAAATGCTACTATAATTTAATTCAAGTTATGTAGAAATTCAGGAGGAAGTTGCAGAGTAAATAGTATCGAAATTTGCGTTTTTTTCATGTAGACGTAACTCTTTTCAAATGGAATTTTGATCTGAGAACTCATCAAGAGATAAGGAATCAACAGACAGGGATTGAAATCATCCTCCTGGCGCAGAAGCCCCCTCCCTCTTGTTTCCACAGAAATGAAAATTTTTGAATTTTGTTTAAAAAACTGATATCAAGTACAACAAAGGGCAATTTCTGAAACCCAACTTGTCAAATTAAAAAAAAAAAAAAAAACCGAAAACATCATTTGGAAAGTTGAAATGGCGATTTTTCTTCTGAAAATTGTGATTCTGGAACAAGTCTGCATATAGGAATCAAATGATGACATCGTCCTCCTGGCGCAAAAGCTCCCTTCCTTTTATTTCTGCAAAGGCTTAAATTTTTGAATTTTTGAAAGATCCGATAATAAAAAAACGTTAATTTACTTTTTTCAATCTGTTGTAAACTTAAAGGCGATTGTATTACGTTGAAAAAGTACCTGTGATGATAATTTCATTTAAAACGCTCGAAATAAGTTCAAAAATTTGAAAAACAATTGAGATGGTAAGAAATTGTCGACCCCCTCCCCTCAAAAACATATATGTATATCGGAATACTCCACAACACCATGGTGTCAGCTGACCGAAAAAAATACGAAAATACGAAAAAAGTACGACATTCGAAAATGGGCTAAAAAAGTTCGAAAAATTGCTATCTAACATTTTTCAAAAATTGTTTTACAAGAATAAGAAAGGTTGAAACTGGAATAAACTGATGAAAATCAAACTTTTTGTCCTCTCAAATTGTAAATTTTCAAAAGCTTTCGTCCTCGCTTCGCTCTGCTTCGGACAGGAAATTGTTCGCTTCATTTTTTGCATATTTTATCTTTTCAATTCAATTCATCTCCCACAGCATGAAAATTCAATCAATTAAAAAAAAAAATTAGCCACAAAAAATAAAAAATAAAGAATAATAATGTACGATAAAATTACTAAAAAGTACGACATTAGGATGTTTTTGATTTAGTATAGACAGAGACACCACGATAACAAAGTGAAATTGAAAAATTAACGTGTAAAATTTTGACCCCCTCCTTATACTCTCAAAAAAGTCGTGAAGTGTTTGCGAATCGAAGTGGTAAAGGTATGTTTGACATCCGCTTCCCTCCTGAAAATCTTGGAATATCCGAAGACCTTGAAAAAAGCGAAAAATTCACCCCCCCCCCCTTCGTCTGGAAAGTGAAGAATTCGTCAAGTGTTTGAAAAATGTCCTACCAAAAATTAAGTCCTGCTTTTTTATTTTGAAATTTTGTTAGACACTTTGAGTAAGTATACTTGAAGTTCAATTTTCAGAACTTCCAAAAAATATTCATCATATTCGCGAAAATGAAAAATGCAGAATTCTTTGTCTGGAGAGGGAAGAGGGAGAATGGGTGCAGTGGATTCTTCCAACGTTGTCTTATTGATTGAAACAACTCTGCGAGCTCCTCGAATAAAGTTAACCCCGAAATGTATTTTTCATCTATTGTAGACCTTGAAAAAACGATCAAAACTAAACATTTCCTGGTCAACCTTACAAAAATGTGGCACATGCCCAACTTTGGAGTTTAGTTGCTCGGAACTGCTGCAACTTGAGAAAATCTAGTTGCGGCGTTTCAAAGTTAATTCGAAGTAGTTTCAAAATGATTCTCCAAAAATTCCAAAAGTTCAAACTTAAGCTCTTTTTGAAAACTCAATGTTCAAAACTTCAAAAGCTCGCCATATTTTGTAGCTATGATTTGAAATTTTGAATAAAATCCAGAAAGCATACCTTTTTATGATATTTTGTAACTTAGAACCTTTCTTGAAGAATTTGCAAAACTCGTGAGGAGGAGAAGGGGAGGATGTAGAGTCCCTAAATTTTTGTAAAGATGCGAAAAAATGTCAAATATTGTGTGACACTTGACACATCATTTCATAAGGGTTTTCGAGAACGCTGAATACAAATTCATATTAGTTTATTTTTCCAATCTGACCCCTCTAACGTTCCCCATCGCCCCGGCTCCATTTTCTAAGAATTGAAAATATTGAGTGACATGTGAATTATTGGATTTTTGGGAGCGCTGAGTAGTTATGTGTTTTATTAGGCCCCTCCAATGCTTCCATTGGCCCTTAAAAAAAACTGAAAATTGAAGAAATTGTGTAACATATTATGGATTCAGGATTAGTACACCTGCGACCTTCTTGTTTGTTTTCAAAAATTCCTAAACGGTGGATGTTGGAGTGATCAAATTTTGAATTGAGTTACTCAGAAAGAATTCTGGCTCCACAGGTGCCCACGGAGGGAAGAAATAAATCCTCAATAAAAATCCGAAAATTTAAAAATTTTCAGCAAATATTTTTGAAATCACTTTCAATTAAGTTCAAATGCTGCAAACAGATTTTCTTCAAGTCTTAGCAATCTCAAGCTATTGATCCCCAAAATTGAGCAACAATTCGAGAAATTTCAATTTCTGAAAAAAAAACTGACCCCACCGTACTTGTCTTGGGATGATTAGAGAGCCAATGATAGCGATTATTCTTTTCACCTATAACAACGTGAAGAACCTATGAGAAAAATTAAGTATTAATACCTGAAATCCCGAACCCAAAATTTGGTTAATTTGGCATGGAATGATCTATTAACAGCTATGATACCGTATGGATGCGAAATGTGGGCTCTAAAGAAGTCTGACAAGAAACAATTAACAAAGGCAGATATGAAATTAATGCCGAAAATGACGGGGGTGACTCTCATAGGACAGATGAGGACAGTGTCAGGTCAGAAGTGACACATATGAAAATAATCAAAGCCTGCAGAAGAAAAAACGGAGAACCATACGTTGGATAAATAGAGGAAACAAGATCATTCTAGCAGGGCCTTCTAAATAAGGTGCCCTGGGGGAAGTTGGAATTCGGGGTAAGTTAGAAAACTTGCTCTAGCGCCTGGAGGTTTATATCTGGCGAAGTGCCACTAAAGGTGACTTAAGGGTACTACCCCTACTTCATCACGGCATTCAAATTTTCGCGATTCAGCTTCATTTTAGATGTCTTTGGTTCAATTGTATTTTGTTGTTGTTTTGAACTTGTTTTGAATTTGTTCTAAAATACAGACTTTCTATTTCTTAGTTTTTCACATATAGCGGACGAACCGTGCGTCCTACTGAAAATCTGAAGAGAGTGATCTCAAAGAGAATTAAATTCTCTACAATTTTGTTTCTGAGCAATTTTTCTAGGACGCTCCGTTTGTGATCTACACCTCTGCAAAGTTTAGCCTGTTCTGACTTCCCCCAATTGGGGAAAGTCAGAACAGTTTATATTTTATTCCGCTGAGCGAAAGCTACTGTGTCAATCACGCTCAAATTTTCACCATAGGTTAAGAACCCTTATGGGAACCTACATAATAAATTTGATCCATATTGGTTCATTAGAAGGGGAGTAACAGCTGGTCAAAGTTGAAATTGTGAAAAATCATTTTGACTTGCCCCGTGCACCTTAATCAAACCAGCAAGAGGAATAGAAGAAGATCTAAGGCAAAAATTCATCGATACCCCAAGCTCCTTCTCACATCAGAGAGTTTCACACCACAACAGATGGACCAACCAGTCTAACGCTGATATGGATGGATGCGAAGACATATTCATCATTATTATGATAGATCTGCAAATCATCATCATCAACGTCATAGTCGCAAGCGACTAGTGTGCCCCCAACAACGACCGCCATTTTTCTCTGTCTTGAGCTAGTGTGGCCGCATTCGCAACTGAACCAACTATTTTCCGGATTGTATCGGTCCACCTTGTTGGAGATCGTCCTCTCCCTCTTGTTCCGGGGACCTTGCCAAAGAGAATTCTTTTTTCAATGTTTTCCGGTCCTCTTCTGGCTATGTGTCCAAAATATCTCATTATCCTGGTTTCACATATTTTATTCAGCCTGGTTGGTTCTTGCAGTTGTTCCACAATTGATGCATTTGTTTGGTGCGCAGTGTATGGTATCCTCAACATCCTGCGCCATACCCACATTTCAAAAGCATCAATTCTTCTTCGATCATCTTGCTTCAGTGTCCAGGTCTCCGCTCCATACAAGAAGACTGGGAAAACTAGCGTCCTGATCAGTCTCTTCCTTGTTTTTATGGAGATTTTCCGATTGGTGGTGACTTTTTTCCCAAGGGCTATTCTTCTTCTGATTTCCTTGGCTGATCCTCCATCAGCATCCACAAGTGAGCCCAAGTAAATAAATGAGTTCACTTTTTCGAATTCATTCAAGGCTTCAGATTCTGGTAAGTGTCCAGCTCTATCAACTACCATGACCTTGGTTTTCCCCACATTTATGAGGAGTCCCATGTCCTCACTGACCATCCTGACTCGCTTGATTAGTTCTTCCAGTTCCTCTTCACTTTCGGCTATTAAGGTGGTATCATCAGCGTAACGAAGATTGGAGATTCTTCTTCCTCCTATCTTGATGCCACCTTCCCAGTTCTCCAAGGCTTTTTTCATGATGTACTCACCATAGATGTTGAACAGCAGAGGCGAGAGTATGCAACCCTGCCTCACTCCTCGTTCTGACTGAAACGGGTTAGACTCTTCTCCACCAGCTCTCACCACCATCTCGTTCTTGTCATATAGCGATTTGATCAGCTCAATTAGATGGTCTGGAACTCCCATCTCGCGTAGTATCTCGTATAGCTTTATCCAATTGACACAGTCAAAGGCCTTTGCATAATCAATGAAGCATAGTACAGCAGGGATGGTGAATTCGCGGCTGTAAAAGAACCATGAAAATTAAAAAGGTCAATGGCTAATTTTGAAAATTGAACGACAAAAATAATTTTACATACCTACATACATTTTACCCACAATTGTTCACACAGTTGATGTTGGTGAAGTGAGTCTTTTTCATTCATTGATGAAGGTAGGTCCATTGGTCCAGTTTGGAAATCATTCGTAAGTTTTCAATTAAAACAATCGATAAAAAAATTCGAAAATGTTGTGTTCCGAATATTGATAAATAGATTCAGGTACCTTGTGTAATGGTTCAGTTCACATTCAGCTGTAGAAATGTACGAATAACAACAACTGCGTAAAAGCGAGCAAATTCGCAGATGAAGCGTCACCAGCCTCGAAATTCTTTTTAGGGCGTAAACAAAATGCGCCAAAAAAATTGTCGGAAAAATTAAAAGGGGAAAAAAAGAAGAAAGAATGCGAAAAACCCCGTAAGTGTATAGCAAAAGTCAAAATCGAAAGCGATTTATATCGAATGCCGGCGCAGGGAGGTTTTGCATTTTTATTCGATTTTTTCGCAACAAAAATCGTAATATTGCCTTTTTCGTTCCATTATCTTTTATTTGAAGAAGCGAAATGGCCGCTATTACAATTCAAAAAAAGAATAATGCTCGCACATTATCTGGCACTTGGGTCGTTTTTTTTAGTTCTTTCGAAGCGTTGCACGCTCGAATAAAAGGCGAACTCGCTTCCTATACCTTCTACGAGTAGTACGAGAACAACGCGAGAGAGGCAAACCATAAATTCAAAAGGACGAGCGAGAGAAAAAGCGCGCGCTCCGGAGAAGAAAAGCGGACAACGCGGAGTAATATTATCGGACCCCGGACCCCGGCTACTGCCGGAGTGCCGGGTCGGGTCCGTATACTCCGGCATTGCGGCAGCGGCGGCTGCCGCCGCGGCCACGTTCGAAATAGCCAGCGGTAGCGGCTTGGGCTGTGCGGCGACGGTGGCGGCCAAGGCAGCAGCGTATCGTATAGTAAAGGCGCGTATCCACCTTCGTTTTGGAACAAAAACGTCAATATCGTAGTGTTACCATAAGAGTGGACAGCGGCGTAATTCCCGATTCTCTGCTCCCTTATCCCTTATCCTCGTCACCAACGCCATCCTCCTCCTGTCTGCTGCTCCTGCTTGCGCTCCTGCTTCGGCTATATGGCTCTTTCTCCTTTCCGTCCGTCCGTGTTTCGACCGACCGTAATATCTCGTTTTGTTCGCGAGATCCGAAGCTGACCGTTCGTTTCGTTTATATAGATATACTACCACTACAATACTATGTACTATGTAGTAGGTGTACTTGTACTATTACCATCACCTCGCCATCATTTTCTACTGTTCTGTACCATGTATTATGTGCCATGTATCCAAGTACCTACTACCTACTCCTCTAAGGTGTACTAGACAATGTAACTGCTCGCCAATACGCGCGCAAAGGCAGCACAACTGCTGCGGGTACCCTCTTTTTCTTCTTTGCCTACGTTGTCAATTTTTTTACTCGACTTTTTTTTTGTTCGTTTTTGCCGTTTCGTTTTGTTTTATTCTTCTTTTGCATCGTTCAGTTCACGTTTTCTTCGCAGCTCCATGGGAAATCTGATGTACGTATGTGTTGTTGTTGCAAAAGGGGGAAAAACTGCTGCTGGTCGCAGAGAATTGACAGCGCTTATAGCTTTTGCTATCACTACATAGGTCCGGCTTCGTGTTTCAACTTTTACCAAACGTACAACTTTTTAATAAACGGACCGGACCGTCGTCGTATACCTAGCGGAATCGCGTTACCGATGATGCTGCTGCGTTAGGGCACAACTTTTAACTTACGTTGTTGGCCAAGCTATCGTATAAAGATGAAATTTTACCTTCTCGTCTTCGTTTTCGTTTTGGCCAATGGCCGAGTAAGTTTTAAACGTCTTGGTTTTTCGGTATTGCGAGTTTACTGCCTCGATTGAAGGCTTTATTTTGGTCGTTTCGAGGGTTTTTTATTCGTAAGATTTTCTCTGTGCTTACCTACAATTTCTTCAGAAAGCACGAAAATTTCAAAAAATTGGCGTCGTTTCCAATTTTTATTAAATTTTCTCTGTTCCATACTTCTTGAATTATTAATTTTCATACGCAACTGCTCGCTTTTTTCCAAATTGAATTTTCTAGAAAACCAAGTACATCTCAAATCTGAAAAATTCAAGTCCAAAAAACCAATCTTCATGTCTAAAATAATGTTTTTTAGAAATAATTTTCGATCAGTGTACCGTATAAGCTAAAACTTGAAGTGCCAAAAACTTGGAAACCTATTTGCTTTTGTGTTGAGGAAAGATGTTGCAATTTGGTAAAAGTAGCAAACGTACACATTACACAACTACACACGTATTTTGTATAACTTCTAAATTTAGAGGGGCGAGGAGAAATGGATGAATCTTGAAATCTTACGTTCATGGAAAAAAATATCGAAAAAATCTGCTGTTGAAATATTTTTACGTAATACACACTCGTAATCTCATCATTACACCTCTGTCGCTAGATGCAAAATGTACGGGGTGAAACACGTACGTAATAGCCGTATTATGTACGTGGTGTTATGTGGCAACGCCGCGAAACTCGCCATTACGTACGTGTTACGTTTGGACATAATTTAACAAATTTAACCGGTGAAGTTTGGTCACTCATAGACGCACATTTTTTGCATCTAAACAACAGAAGTGTAAAATGGTGAGGTTACGAGTGTTTATTATGTAAAGCACCTTACATTACGCGATTAATAAAGTGTGTGATTATGAACTCGTGCAAAGTTACAGCGCTCGTCTTCGACTCGCGCAGTAACTTTGCACTCGTTCATAATCACCCACATTATTAATCTAGTAATGTAATGTACTATTAAAATCCGAAGACTCCTTGAAGATTTGATGGGGGGGGGGGGGGTTGAATTTTGTCCCATCTTAGAAAAATTGTGGATTTCGTGTTATGGAATGGAGACGTTGGAAAGGTCGAATCAAAAAAAAAATGAGCTGATATTCGTATTCAGCGTTCCCTAAAATCTATAGTAAACCATATTCACACGTCCCCCCCCCCCATTTTCAGAAAATTTTGGGGGATCAAGGTGGGGTAAGAAGTGTCGAATCACAAAAATAGTGTTCAGCGGTTTCAAAAACGTTTAAAATTTGTCGATCTTCTTACATTTTGAACGAAATTTTGAGGTTCTGTAGGACCCCTCCCCTCTTCTCCCCCTCATGATTTTTCGAATCCAATGACGAGAAGTTTATGGTTATAATAATATTTTGTAAATTTATGCTTTCTGGGTTTTTTTTCACGTTTTCAAACGCAATAGCTCCGAAATTTGGCAAGATTTTAAAAATTAAACTTTCAAAGAAACTCAACAAACTTTGAACTTTTGACATTTTTGTCAAATTCTTTTTCAAGCTACTTGCAATTACCTTTGAAACGTCGCTAACAGATTTTTTCCAAGGCGCAGCAGTCCCGTGTCTCGAGCACTAGTCTCCAAATCATGAGCAATATGATGAGAAATTTCGATTCCTGAATAAAAAATAAACCTTGCCCACCTCAGGAGAGGTTGAGGAGACAATGACAGCCACTTTGCAATATTAGGTGAATTGAAAAATGAAGAAAGTGTCCTGCTTTGCTCGTGTTGTTAGGAAGGTCGAAATCTACTCACCTTAGCGTCCTATATGCCTACTTCTGTTACTCCTGGCGCAGTAGCCCCCTTGCATTAGAAGAAGGTTTTTTGCTAGGCGCCTTCAGATTTGTAAGAAAGGCTAGAATTTACTCATCAGAACTTGCCTGTAATACACACTTTTGTCACTCCTGGCGCAGTAGCCCCCACCTCAATATTCGGTAGACAAAAGAAAGTAATTGAAAAATGAAGAAAAGGGTAGTAATCTGTGCTTACTCGCCTCAACGTCCTGTAAGGCTATTTTTGTTGCTCCTGGCGCAGTAGCCCCCTTGCATATTATATGAATTGTGAATTGAAAAGCGAAGAAAAATTTTTACTAGGTCCTGTGAGAGAGGTTGAAATTTACTCACCTCGACATCCTTTATACCTACTTGATTTTGTCACTACTGGCGCAGCTGCCCCCTCCCCCCTCATATATTCTGTAAACAAAATAGTGGAATTGAAAAATAAAGAAAGTTTTTTCCTAGCTGGCTTCAAAGGGTACTCTCGAGTAAAATTGGTAAAATGCCCCTGTCTTCGGATTTTTGAAATTTTGATGGAATATTGTTGGGTACCATGCCCCTTACCCCCTTGCCCACAATAATGAAAAAAAATTTTCGGGAGGGGGAATCATACCTACTTGAATAAATTTTGAATTCACTCAAAATTCATAGAGGAAACATGAGTGTAACCACGTGAATGTTTTGAATGTTTTTAGCCCACCCAGGAGGGAGATATTGGCGAAAGAAAATTTTAAACCGCAATATCTCCGAACCTAATTCTGGCACATGAAATTTTTTTTCTTCCAAAAATATACTTGCATGATTAATTGAGTACTACGTATTATTGGAATGTTTCCTCCTGGTGGGCCATTTTCGAAAACTCAAAAAACACTCAGAAATGTGTATTTTGATTACCAAAAAAATAGTGATATAATTCTGCAATTTTGCTCGTGGGTCTCTTAAAACAATAGAAAACCATACAACTTCTTGAAAACTCCATTTTGAGCCCATCCTCGCCCAATTTTGGGGTGAAAGTTGAAAGATTGACAATATGGGTGCATAAATTGTTATCATATGAATCGAACCCGCTGAACATGATTATGAAGTTAGATTTGCAGTTGGACCCTTCTAAGGGTCACATTTCTGGGGGAGGAGGTTGCCCAAAAATACTTCTATACTATGCTAAAAAATTTGAATTTTTCCATTTAATAAGGAGAATGATCCAGCCCTAGTGAAGCGAAGGTGAGATCGATGGAAAATTCATTTTGGAAATTCCAAACCTTTGCAGGACCCTTTACCCCTTTCTTTTTCAATCGAGTGACTGATTTTTTTAGCGTCATCTACTCCATGGATTCCCCAGCTCTGGTAAAAAAAAAATGAACGGAATTGATAACTGAATAACAGAAATGTCCTCAGAAAAAACAGTATCCGCGCTCGATGACCATCCTATATAGTCCGGCATATGACAATAGGAGTAATTGCACCCCCCGCCGATCCTCCGGGACAACATTTTTCTTAAAGGGGACATCCTAAGGAACATTTTAATGCAAAGTTGCCAAAAAAAAAGTTGGCCTTACTTACAAAATGGCGGCCATTTTGATTGACAGGTCAGCCGAAATCGCAGATTTTGCGTTTTAACATAGGACTTGCACAAACTTTTTCAAACTTTACAAAGGTAGATCGAAAGATCATGCAAAAATTTATCACCTGTCCAAATTTCAAGTGCTAAAGTGCGTTTTTCGATTTTTGGTGAATTTTTGAAAATCGAATTTAGGCCAAAAATGAGGGAAAAAATCAAAATTTTACCGAATTGACCAAGAAAGCTGAAATTTGAGATATACCCTATTTTCGACATGCCAAATCGACTGGAAACGGTTTCAACCCGTTTTGAGCAGTTCTGGAACCACCAGCAGATTTTTGAAACTTGAAATTCCCACAAAATTCCATCAAATTGGAGTTGTAAAGCTAAAATTCATTCTAAAAACTAATTTCAATACGCTACGAAGTACTGCAGGTGAATTTCAAGTCGTTTTGGAGGCTCCAGCGACTTTTTGAAAATTCCTGAAACCTTCATCAGATTTTTGAATCTTTTAAATTTTCACAAAATTTCATCAAATGGAGATGGAAAGCTGAAATTTACTCTACACTCCAATATTAACACCCTCGGAAGACGACTTTTGGCGGGTTCAAGTAATTTTAGGGCCACCAGCGACTTTTTTGAAAATTACTGGAGCCTCTAGCAGATTTTTGGAACTTTAAATTTTCACAAAATTTCATCAAATGGAGATGGAAAGCTGAAATTTATTCCACACTTCAATTTTAACACCCTCTGAAGACGATTTCAGGTGGGTTCAAGTCATTTTAGGGCCTCCAGCGACTTTTTTGAAAATTACTGGAGCCTCCAGTAGATTTTTGAAACTTGAAATTTCCCCAACATTAATTTATCAAATGGAGTTTGCAAGTTGAAATTTACTTCACAGACTACATAGTGGTTTCAAATGGTTTTGAAGCTTCCAGCTACTTTTAGGAAATTTCAATTTTCCAAAAAAACGTCATACAACCTTTCAAAAAGTTGCTGGAGGCTCCAAAAAGACTTGAAATTCACCAGCAGTCAACTTCGTAGCGTATTGAAATTAGTATGCAGAATGAATTTCGACTCTCCATCTTGGTTTGATAACATTTTGGGGAAATTTCAAGTTTCAAAAATCTACTGGAAGCTCCAGTAATTTTCAAAAAAGTCGTTGAAGGCTCTAAAATGACTTGAAATCCACCAGAAGTCGTTTTCAGAGGGTGTTAAAATTGGAGTGTAGAGTAAATGTCAGCTTTCCATCTCAATTTGATGAAATTTTGTGAAAATTTAAAGTTTCAAAAATCTGCTGGAGGTTCCAGAAATGTTCAAAAAGTCGCTGGAGGCTCCAAAACAACTTGAAATTCACCTGCAGTACTTCGTAGCGTATTTAAACTAGTTTTTTGATGGAATTTTGTGGGAATTTCGAGTTTCAAAAATCTGCTGGAGGCTCCAGAACTGCTCAAAACGGGTTGTAACAGTTTCCAATCGATTTGGCATGTCGAAAATAGGGTATATCTCAAATTTCAGCTTTCTTGGTCAATTCGGTAAAATTTTGATTTTTTCCCTCATTTTTGGCCTAAATTCGATTTTCAAAAATTCACCAAAAATCGAAAAACGCACTTTAGCACTTGAAATTTGGACAGGTGATAAATTTTTGCATGATCTTTCGATCTACCTTTGTAAAGTTTGAAAAAGTTTGTGCAAGTCCTATGTTAAAACGCAAAATCTGCGATTTCGGCTGACCTGTCAATCAAAATGGCCGCCATTTTGTAAGTAAGGCCAACTTTTTTTTGGCAACTTTGCATTAAAATGTTCCTTAGGATGTCCCCTTTAAGAAAAATGTTGTCCCGGAGGATCGGCGGGGGGGTGCACTTACTCCTATTGTCATATGCCGGACTAATACATAAATGCTATGTACCCACATTTTACTAGACCCCTTCAGCACGAAAATCTGGGTGCACGACCAACACTACCACTTCGATTGCGACTTCCAAACACGAAGCAACGCGAACTACACATACACACTTAGCAGTCTACACGTTGAAATTTATTCTTTCAATTTTCTTACTTTTTGAAATTGAAAAGCACGCTATACGCGCGAAATGTGAATTTATGTGTTGGAAAAAAAAACAAAAAGCAAGAACAAAAGGGAGGTGGAATTCTGGAACGAGAAAACGAAAGACGACATAGCTCAGCAGCCGCGCCGCGCCGCGCCGCGCCGCGCCGGGTATACAGTAGGAGGCAGCAACGCAATATAAAAACGATTATTCGTGCTTTAAAAATAGATGGTCGACATTAAAGGAAACAAATAAGCAAATTAAATTACATAAATAAATAGTAAAATGATTTTCGAGCGAATAAAATCGTGGTCGATGACGTCGCGCGCGCGAAGAGAAAGAGAAAATTAAAGAATGCGAAAGGGTCGCTATTCGTTATTTCGTTAAACGAGGGGAAAGAGGTTAATTTCAAAACACGAACCGGATAAATTTCGTTTAGCCTTATATTAGCGGCCGTATAATTTACCAATTTGTCAATGAAACGCTTCTCATCTTTTTCTTTATCTCCGTCTCGCTCGCTCGTTCGCTCGCTCCTTCCGCTTCACCGCCGCCGCCGGTCTTGGGCTCGCGTCGTCGTTGTCTTCGCTACCCTCGCTCTCGGCCTCAGCCTCAGCCTTCATCATCATCGTCGTCGATGGCTCGATGATGCTGCCTGCTAGTCAGTTGCCGTTGGGGGAGTGTTGGCCCGTATCTAGGCGTCGTTTAACCCTTATCGTTCATCTTTCGCGTATCCACCTCCTCTTTTTGGTATTATCTTTAACGGCGCTATCCACTGTCAGCTTTTCGGCTTTATTACAAGGTGATACAGCGGTTAACGAATTTAACCATAACGCTAACGTTGCGTTACGTCGCCGACTCCAGCTTCGTGCTACGCTGCTACCGACTACGCTACCGTCGTCGTCGAAATGCTGCTAGCGAAGCTCTTCGCCATCTACCGTCGTCGTCGTCGTCGCTGCAGCATCCGACAGCAACCGCATAAAACGCGCAGAAGGCGGATCTCATCTCGCTATTTGAGATACTCGTCGCGCCACCACCTTAATATTATACGTACGCGTACTTTTATACCAACCATGTACCAAAGATACGAGATACCGAAAGACCAGCGAAAACTGCGTATTATTATTGTAGGACATCTCACCAGTGCCATACTGTACACCGAACCGAACTACCAAGCGTCTTATTTTTCTTTATGGAACACTACACGTACATACGTATGTACGTTGAATTTCTGATCGTAGAGTAGGCTATATCAGACGCGATGAACGACGTCGACCCATCTTGCTACTTGATGTATATTTTTTCCTCCCTCGTTTGCTATCTATCTTTTTTTTTTTTTTTTTATTTCGACGCTTTCCATTCTTTTATTTGGAGTATTAGTATTCCTTTTCAACGCTTATTAAAGACTGTGCAGAAATTATCTCGGACGAATGCGTACGCGTGTCGCTCGTTATTCGCCATTTTTACACGTATTACGTTATCTTTTCGCTTGTTCGCCTTAATTCAACCAGCAACCGTTCTCGGCTTACGTTTAATATGAATAAATCCCTGAAATATGACCGCATTTAAATTTCCATCTATAATGTATCTCAGTCATAAGTCGAGTAAAACAGCACGACAATTGTAAGGGGTACGAGAGAATCACCCATGATACAAACGCAAGCCATTTTTTGGTTTCATGTTTCTCAGTTCTTCATTCCTGTGTTTATTTTACAATTAATTTCATATACTTACAGAATGTGCCAATGGGTGCTACTGCACCTGGTAGTGATAAAAATAGGGATATACAGAGTGTTATGGTGAACAAATTTCAACCTTAGTAAAACAGTTTCTTCATTTTTCAATTTGAATCAATAATTCACATGAAATCACAGTGGAGGGTTCTGCGCCAGGAGTGCCACAGATAGCCATATAGGATGCCAAGGTGAAAAGATTTAAACCTTATTTACAAAGGGTACTCCCGGGTAAAATAGGTGAAATACCCCTAAAAATTGTAGACCCGAAATTTTTTGGAACGCAGTGGTGCCAATGTTTTGTGAAGGGGGGGGGGGGATCTGGCATAAAAAGTTGAGAACATTTCAGCCCTTTCCTCCCTCCTCCTTCCAACGATTCAACGGTTCGTCACGCATCTGACGAGAATTTCAAAATACATTTCAGAACCAGAATCGAAATCAGAATTAAAATAAAGAAAACTTGAATCAGGTTTTTAAATCTTACAAGGGAACCCTGCCACGTGATATTCTCCGATTTGAATGAAACTTGGACTGCTGGAAAGAGGACCTCAAAAAACCCCCATCCCCCAATTTTCAGCAGCTGAAGTTGATTTTTCGATTTTTGACGAGCGTTTGAAGTTTTGAGTACACAGGTAAAGTTGTTCTGTAAATTCGAAAAATGGTCGTTTCTCCTCACCACATGAACTTCAGCAGCTGAAATTTTGGCCAAAGGGTTTGTGCTTGATACCTAATCGACTAAAACTACCGCCGGCCGGATCTGGAATTATCATCAGAAATCGAATTTTTTGTTCATCTGGTGGTTTATAAATGCCATTAAAAAATTTGAAAAATCAGTAAATTAAGCTCATCCAATGAACTTCAAGGGCTCAAATTTTGGTCAAACAGTCGGTGCCAAATACCAAATCGACTCATACCATTATGGTGGGATCCGGCCGTCCGTCCAGAAAACAGGATTTTTTGGCGTTTTTTTTCTCATTATGTGTGAATTTGAAAAATGACCGTTTCTCCCGACCACATGAACTTCAGCAGCTGAAATTTTGGCCAAAGGGTCTATGCTTGATTCCTAATCGATAAGTACTACCGTCAGTCAAATCTGGAATTATCATCAGAAATCGAATTTTTTGACATGACTCGAGAAAAAGTATAAAAAATGCACAAAATTGCAAACGCTCGCCAAAAATCGAAAAATCAACTTCAGCAGCTAAAAATTGGGGGATGGGGTTTTTTGAGGTCCTCTTTCCAGCAGTCCAAGTTTCATTCAAATCGGAGATTATCACGTGGGAGGGTTCCCTTGTTAGAAACCATGAGTTGAAACCAAAACACAAAAGTTGAAACAAACTCAAAAACCAGAACAAGAATTTAAACACGCGATGGATCGAAATTTAAATCAAAATGAGAATCGAAATAGAACCAAAATTGATACCCACCGAAACGCAGAAATCTGATCCATGCCGTAAAAACTGGAACCAGATTTGCAAAACTTGGAAACCAGAATCGAAACCAAGATCAAGCCAAACCACAGGAATTGAAACCATGCACGAAAGAAACTAGAACTGCAATTATTTGAACACTCACTTGGATAGCTGAATCGAAGCCATAATTAGAACCAAAAATAAAAACAGAATTGAAACCAGAACTCAGAAATCGGAAACCAGAACGACAACAAAGAAATTGAAACGCATGTCTCGAACTGGAACCAAAATCGGGTCCGATCCCCAAAATGGTACCAGAATTCAGGCCATTTCTTGAGCAATTTTCACTAGGTGGCCAAGAGACAGTGGCAATGCCAGAGGGAGGGGCGAAGAGGGTCATTGCCCCCCACTCACGAGTAAAAATTTGAAGTAAAGTATGCAAAAATTGTTTTTTTTTCGTCGTTGGGACTCATTTTTTCAAAAAATTTTCGTTCTCACTCTACTCGAGCAGTAATTTTACCATTGTTTTTATAAAATCATTACACACATCATGAATAATTTTCAGAAAATCACCTCTAATTTCGATTTTTTATGCCTAAAAATCCGGCTTTGCCCCCTCCTTGAGATGTAATTTTAAAAGTAGTTCGGTTTGTCTAATCTCAACATTTTTCAAATTTAATCATAGGTTTTTTGAAATTCTAATTCTGCAGTAGAGAACCAAATTGGCCCGAGCGAAACGAGGATAAAAGTGTTTCAAAATTTATAGTTTCAAGAAGGTAAAACAGCAATAATTTCAAAGTAAATAGTCAGTTTTTCCATCACAGTCATTTTAAAAGTTTGAACAGAAATACTTTCCAAGCACAGTCATGAATAATTTGAGAAACAGAAAATAACAAGTTAGCCTGAGCGAAGCGAGGGCAAACGCTTTTGAAAAAAATAAGACTTTTGAGAATAAATTGGTGATTTTGAGTGCAAATCAAAAATTTTCTTGGGCAAATCGAACTTACATTGGTTTTGAAAGGGAAAAACTTTCGTGGCCAAATCGAATTTACTGGGTGGCCAAAACTTGGTCACTGGGTGGCCATTGGCCAAGCAATTATATCTTAAAAAATGCCCTGCCAGAATTCAAATCAACATCAGAATCAAAACGAATAAATTGGAACGATATCACCTGAACTGAAACCAAAACATGGGAAACTTGGAAACTAGAATCGAAACCAAAACCGACAACATTCAAGAATTGGAATCATGTCCCAAACTGGAATCAAAATTTTGAAACTCAGGAACTAGAATCTGGAACCCCAAAACTACAACCAAGTCCAGAACTAAAACTAAAATACTAAAATAGTTTAAACCAGGCCCGAAACCGCAACTAAAATTTTTATAACTTTAGAATCAAAATCGAAACCGAAACACTGAGATTGGAACCAGAATTTTGGAACTCGAGAACCAAAATTGAAATATAAACCAGAACCAAAACGCAGAAAAGAGTTTTTTCCCCAAATAGGACCCTAAATTTTGAAAACTCATTTTACCAAAATCAATAGCAGAACCAAAATAAATGAATTAAGTATATTATAACCATTCTTTAATCTGGAACCAGAATTTTGAAATTCAAAAACCAAAACACGTAATAGTAGATTATGCAACTAGGGAGATAATGTGATTTTCAACAAATTTTGAGGTTTATTTCCCGAGCGAAGCGAGGGAAGTAACTCAAAATGGTTGAAGATCACAGTATCTCCCTTGTTCCATAATATATTTTACGTTTTTAAGGGAGAAAATCGCTAGTTTGTCCACCGAGCGATTAGCGAGTGGGAGGTAATGTAGTACATTATCTCCCTAGAAACGTAAAGGAATTTTTCCCTCACAGTAAACTCAGAATTTTGAAAACTCAGTCACCAAAATCAAAACCAAAACAAAAAAATTTAAACCAGACCCAAAACCAGAACCAAACTTGTGAAACTAGAAACAGAATCGGAATCAAAACCAAAATCAATTTGATTCCACAACCATGAATAATCAAAACGTTGATGGTGATGTAGTTGACGAAATAAATGTTCTATGTATTACCATTATACAGCTACCCAAACCATCTTTCATAATTTTTCTCGATAATTTTCGAAATGTGAGTTCCATTTCCCCCAACTCATTTTAGAATGATTATTTTTTTGTCATCGAGAGGATCGGAGGCGAAATAAATTCAGTACTTTTAAAAACTCTGTGTATGCGCAGTTCTGTTCAAAATTTTTGTGCCCAAAAAAATGAAGAGTGATATTCCAAAACTCGCTTTGTCCATTTTTATCAAAGTTGGGTTTTCAGTGGTACGTGGTAGAAGAAGTATTAACTCACATTCCTACATCATCAACCTACCAAAATGAGGTGTTAAACTCACCTAAATAGCCAATTCACTAAAAATTAAAAAAAAAATAATGTTCCAAAACGCGCTTTGTTCATTTTTATTGAAATTTTTTTCAGCAGAATTTAGTGGATGAAATGTATACCTACACTCCTACATCATAAATCCACCCAAATAAAGTGCTAAACTCGCCTAAAAAGCCAATTTACCCGTTTAAAGGGAAACTGTTTTTCCTCTCTCCTGAAAAGTTGTGAAAATGGACAAAGCGAGTTTTGGAATATCACTCTTCAAATGTTTGCAACACTCTGTTTCTTTTTTAATTTTCCTCCACGTCTCATTTTGTATTTTCGATTTTTTTTCAACTCCCCTCCCTTTCATGTGAGCTATTGATTACATAATTATTTATATTTTGTTTATTCAATCGAAATGTATCACGGTTTTAATTTTAGTGCTGAAAATTTTTTGTTTCAGATCAACTACTAATACCATAGCGTTTGTCGCGTTTGAATACAACGAGGGTTTGAATTTACCGCAGAGTATAATAGCGTATTTTTCGAAACACCCTACGCAGATTTAAGGTAAGAGATAGCGGTATTTGTATTTTTATACCTAAGCCGAGTTATATATTTATTTTAAAGCGCGATATCATAATATCGTATACTTTATACAATACACGTATAAGTATCGAGAGTATGAAACACCCTATTTTGAAAAAACAAAAAAAGAAACAAAACAAAAAAACTATAAAAGCAGAAATAAAAATAGAAAGAAAAATATCTACCGAAAGAAAAAAAGAAGAAGAAGAAAAAGCGCAAAAAATAAAGGGAAATAAAAAGATGGAAAGAAAGGAATAAACGAATGGAAAGGCAGCAGCTCGCGGATAAGGTTGAGAAACACCATCAGCAGAAATTTATCGATAGCAATATGCAAAATGACTGAAAAAACGATATCAATAAAGGATAAATAAAATGATGATATTCCGTTTACTCTTTTTGAATTTGCGGGGTAAAACGCGATAACGATAAAACGAATTTAACAAATAGCGTTTTAAAGGAAAATCGCAGGAAAAATATACGACGATTCGGTTTTGTTTTTCTGTTGCTTTTTTCTCTCGCGCGTTTTTTTCTCCTTCTTCTTCCTCGGTGCTTTTGGTTCATCTATATCGTCCGCCCTTTTGTATGTTGTATGTATTTTTTTCCCCGCACTTATTCGCATATATTATACATTTATTCGAATGTGAGCAGGTGAATAATACGTGTAGGCTTATGCGTGAAAGTAAATTGGTATAGTTGTGGAAAATTTTCAATCCCCCCCCCCTCCTCAATAGTTGGATGAGAAAAGGATGATTGCTCGAAAAATTTGTCGTTCAACCTACGTTATTGATTTAGTATATTGACGATTTGGGGATGAAAAAGTATCGAAGTGGGGCATCTATTTTTGCCAATTTTTAATACGAATTGAACATCGTTGTTAAACATGTTGTGCTTGTGCGTGTACAAGAAGTACACGATTTGCGATTACTGTACAGTGTACAGTGTATAGCCAATAGCCATCGCCACCGGCCGTACACATTAATCATTGCGATACGACCACCGCTCAATGTACAGTATAAACGGACTGGCGATGAGTGAAGTAGAGAGAAAGACAGAAAGAGGGACGAAGAAATCATGACTTGGGATCAAGTGCTTTTAGAACATTTCGGTGCAAATATTTACTGCGTGATAAATGTAAATATTGCACGTATCTATACGACTGTATATTATACACATGGTGACGTAAGTCTGCTTCATATCAACGCTTTATACTGATTATAAACGCAATTGTGTTGTGATATGGGTTTCACTTTTTCGCCCTTTTAATATATTACAATGTTATTTATTCACCCTCCTCGTTGGATGGAAAATCTACATATTATACGCAACAGTTCTAAATACCCTGTTTATTGTATCTTTTAAAAACTCGCGTACACTTATCTGCTTAACGGTAAATTGCACGCTTTTTTTTTCGACGACGACGACGACGTTCTTCGACTTACTGTTCCTCGTACCAGGTTTTTTCTTCTCTTTTTTTTTTGGAAAATACGTACCTTCTCCCTTTTGGTTTACTTGTCTTGGGAACCCGAAGTTTTGGTCGTTATTCTAAGAGAAGAAAGTCTGTTTTCATTGATGAAGGTCGTAAATTTGGAAATTTTTCTGTTAGGTATGTATCTAATAAGTAGACACTTATTTACAAAATTCATTTTTATGACCATTTCTTTGAAAAAAATTACCATAAAATTTGTTAATCGATTTTCGAGGGATGTAAGTTGAAGAAAACTCTCAGTATTTCTTAATACGACTTCTGAATTACACCATATTTTTTCAAAATGGGTGTGATGGACAGAGGGAGAAATTCTATGGAATCGAATTCAGAAAATAATTTTTTTATTCAAACTCAGCAACTTCAAACAGGTCACATCTTTTTTTTACAATTGAAGGGTATGGAAGGTCGAATTAAAAATAAAAATCTAAAATAGCTAACTTAGTTTTTTTTTTTTTTACCAAAATTGCAAAACAGTCCTGCCTTTTTTCATTGCTTTAAAACGAAATTTCAGAATCTTCCTTTTGAGTAGGTACTTGATGTATTTGATTTTTCTATCAGAATTTTGAATTTGTTTTAATTTCCTCCAATTCTCTTTGGAAATGTAAATATTTCGCTTTGAAAAAAATCCCCCCTTACTTCAAATTTAATCGTTTGAAAAAATTTATTGCTAAAAGTCTTTTTTTTTTGTTCAAAAATTGTAAAAATTCCTAGTCTTGTGTTTCACAACTTGCAAAAAAAAATTTTGACGTGAAAAATGGCTAAAAAATACTGCTTTATTGACCAAATTGCAAAATGCTCTTACTTTTTTGCCGAATTTTCTAAAATGCTGTGCTGAAAAGAAGTCCTCTACTTCAATTTTAAACTTTCCAATTTTTCCCGAAATTTCAAAAAAGTTTTTGTTTTTTCCAAATTTGCAAAAAAAAATCCTGCTTCTCTTCTAAAATTGCAAATCTGTTGTTTTTTTTGTAAACGTAACCGAAAAGTCTTTCAAAACTTGTAAAAAGTTCTGCTTTGCATTTTTTTTTCTAACTTGCAGAAAATCTGTTTTTTTTGGCAAAATTTCACAACTGCCTTGCTTTTTTCCATATTTTTCAACCAAAATTTAAAATTTAAAATTTTGAATTTTATTTTTGATTTTTCTATCAGAATGATGAACTTATTGTAATTTTTTCCGATTCTCTTTGAAAATGAAAGAAAAATTAAATTGGATGAATTTCCCTCGCAATTGGACCATTTGAAAAAATGTCTGCAAAAAGTCCTGCTTTGATGCCAAAATTACGAAAAAGTTGTTCTTGATTGATTTGCCAAAAACCAGATTTGCAAGATTGATGAAAATTGAGGCCTTTTAAAGATTGTACGGATTTTTTAATTTTTTTTGGCGCCCAAATTCTTGTAACTTTTTCAAAATCAAGCTGTCTAACGGTCCTGCCAGAAAGATTTGTTTTTTTTTTAAATCGGACTTCAAATTGTCAAATTATACGTAATTTCTTCGGAATTTTGAAAAAATTTCGTAGAAAAGGGCTCATAAAGAAACTTGTTTTTTTACTTCTAAAAACATGATTTTTTAAAAACTTTTGCTTTTCTGTTTAAATTTTGAATTTTTCAAAAAAAAAATCATATTTTGAACTTTAAAATTTTGAAGCAAAATGATACATTTTTTATGAGTAACTCATCATCGTAATTCGAATTTTTCGAAATTTCGATTGCGAATCAAGATGGATTCAAAACAGTTCAAAGTGCTTCTCAAAGTCCTTCAAGACGGACGTAATAAAGAGCTGACCAAACAAGTCTCAAATGCACTCAAGAAATTCTGAGAAAAGGACTCAGCAAAATCCAGTTCAAAAGTCACTCTTGTCTTGTCTAATTTTGAAGCTTTTGACTCAACTAAGGAAGAATTCTCAGCATTCAAATCCAGATTCGTCAACTTTCTAAAACTAATGTAGACTCGCGACTGCGTTCATATCTAGTGGCGATCTCGATGATGAGTCATGATTCGGAGAGATACGACACTTTTGAAATTCCAATCTCGCCTGTTTCCACCTTTTTCAACCAAACTTTAAAATTTTGAATTAATATATTTTTGATTTTTCTATTATAATTTTGGATGTTTTCTAATTTGTTTCTGTTTCTCTTTGAAGAAAATGAAAGAAAAATTGAATTGAACAAATTCCCCTTCCTACCCCCTCCCATCCTTTTGCAGAGAAAACTCCCAGCAAAAAGTCCTGCTTTGGTGTCAAAATTGCAAAACAGTCCTCCTTTTTTTTTTGACAAATTTGCAAAAAATATCCTGCTTTTGTTTTCAGACTCGCAAGAAAAATCCTGTTGTTTTTCCATACTTTCGAAAAGTCTTGCTTTTTGCCAAACTCTCACAAAAATCTTGTTTAGTTCCCAAACTTTCATTGTGTTCTTTTTTTCGTAGATGTGGCGAAAATTGTCCTGTTTGATTTCCAAATTTGATAAAAAGTCCTGCTTTTCAGCCAAACTCACAAAAAAGTCGTATTTTCGCTGAAATTGTCGTACTATCCATGCCTTCTCCATTTTGTTTTTTTGTTTTTTTTTTTTCAATTTAAAATTTTTTTTTATATCAGTAAAAAATGACTTGAATTAATCTCTTTCAATCCCTGTTCTGTATTTGAAACATTTTTAAAAAAATTTCCATTCAGAAGTCTTGCGTTTATGCTGAAATTACAAAAAAGACCGGTTTTTGCTAAAATTACCGGATGGTCGTGCTCTTTTCTACTTTTTAAAAATAAAATTGCCAAATTTTCTATTTATTCGTACTTTTTCCTACTTGCAGCTTTTAAATTAATAAAACAATCAATATGCCATTTCATTCAAAACATTTTTTCTGACCACCCCATAGTCCAAGACATACATAAGTCCCTTTTTAACCTCCAATATTATGATTACTCAATTAGCTTCATGTATGTTCCCAGCCACATAGGTATCACTGGAAACGAAACTGTTGATAGATTAGCAAAAATAGCCGCTAACCCCTCCCCTCTTACCACTCTCACTCCTGATGACATTAAATCTCTAATCACTCACAACACATTTACTAACTGGCAGAACTTTTGGTCACAACAAACTTTAAACAAACTCTTCCAACATAAAAAAACTACTCTCCCCTGGAAAAATCTAGGCCACCTGAACAGAAAAGAAGAAATCCTGATTACCAGACTGAGAATAGGCCACACAAAAATTACTCATAACCACTTGTACCAAAAAGAACCAAAACCCTCATGCCAATTTTGCAGAAATGAACCCATATCCATCCAACACATACTCTTCAACTGTCCCCAACTAAAACAAAACAGACTTACACTACAGATAAAAGAAAACCCACCTACTATCCCTGACGAACCCTCAGAAATACAAAAATTCATCTCCCTAGTAGAAAACATCGGCCTCACAAACCAAATCTAGCCCCCCCCTTACGGGTGTAATAATCTTGTAATTATAAACACCCCCAAAAAAAAAAAAAAAAAAAAAAAAAAACTTTAAGAATTTTTTGGCGTCCAAATTTTTGTAACTTTTCATCATTTTTATGACAACTTCACAAAAATTGTACTGGCCATGATTAAAAATGATGAAAGAAGTGTAGTTATTTTTCAAGTACCTACCTAAAAAAATCACCATTCCATCGGCTCATAACTTCAGAATAATACTTTTTTGTCTCCTCTCAGACGATAAAAAAAGTTCACAGATTCTGTATTTAGCCCCTTTGATGGGCAGTTTGTCCTTTCAGTAAAAAAAAAAAGGAAGAAATCAAAGAAACCGAACAAGCATTTCAAAAATGGTGAAAAAGAAATCAATTTTTACCCAATTCACGTTAGGCAGAATTTTGTGAGAAGAATCTCAACTCTAGGGAGAAACCTTTACTTTTAATCCCTTCCCTTTGGGATTGCTGGTAGTACTCTTAAACTATAAGCCTGGTTCATATAGATGAAATTTCCGCACTCATGCCTCGTATATTAGGGTACATATGGATGTGAAACTTATATAGCGAGGATGGAAATCACTGCTGCAGCGGCACCTCATTCGGACTCGTACGTACAGCATCATTGATATTAGTATGATTATTGGTATGATTATTTCACGTACGGCGACCACCACAGTCATCATACTGTCGTCCTGTATCGTAGGACATTGTATCAACAAAATAAAAACTTTTGTATCGACGATGCGGCGGTAACTATGTAGCTATACTACACATACATACGATGGATGGCACACGAGACAAAAAGAGAAGAATAGAAAAGAAGAGAGTGAGTGAAAAAAAAAAACAGCAACGAGAGAAAATTATATTTGCACTAATGAAACGGACCGTGATAGTACATCATTTGTAAAAGGGTGACTGATAAAGCAGGGCTAACGCATTCTCGCTTTTTATAAAACTTGTCGGGGTTCGTTTCGCTGGAATAAGAGGGAGGGCTGGTGTAGATATTTACTTTTTAAAAATTAACCGCCGCAATCTGTCAGATGAAACACTCCCGCAAACGCTATAATATAATTCTGTCGATCATCGGTATCGTATTCGCTTCGTCGAATTAATTGCTTTATAGACGGTCTTTTTTCATGTAATTTCTTTCAGTGGTCGGAAATGTTGCGTGCGTATCGCTTCGCTAGGTTTTTCCATGCTTTTGGCTTTACTCTTTTTTTTTCACCTACCAACACCCAAAGTTTCGCGTTTTCTTTGCTTTTGGTTTTTTTCGAAGGTTTATTTTTTCTCTCCTTATTTTGTTCTGTGTATACGAAATCGATGCTTGGCGCTATATTTACATAACGAAGTTATCGTCAAAATCAGTTGTGTTTTGTAGTCAGCGAGTGTTACGAATTTATGATGATACGAGGCGCGTGTTTTCTTCGTGTGAGCTTTGAGAGGAGATGGGTTGAAAATATCAAAATTGTATTGCTAGGTATTTCGATTCAAAAATGGAGGAAATGTTTATTTTTAAAATTTTAGGGCGTTCGTATCTCCTTCCTACTTTATTCCGAGATTTTTTTACTTCAAATAATATACGTAATTGAATAAGTAATGTTTCACTTCAATTTTTCAGTAAGAAAAATTCTCTAATCAAGGGGTCAAGATTGATATAAATTGGATTGGTTTTAATAGTTTGTAAATGGTACGAAAAAAACTGATTTTTGAATATATTTTCAATTAAGTTGAAAATTTGATGAGCTCGGAAAAAAGTTGTCAATATTTTCAGATTTTTATCTTATTAAAGAGGAGCTGAGGCGAAAGAGGGGTCGAATAAAAAAAAAGTTGGTACATTAATCAGAAAAATCACTACATCTCTGATCCTGGAACACTAAATTTAGATGACCAGAGGCTCAGTGATTGTAGTAAATTCACTCTTGCTGATCCTGTTTTCTACCAAAAAGAAGTCAATATTGAAAGTTGGTTAGATTGTATCATCAACTCATCCAAACGATCCTGTTGCATTACCTAGCTTGAAGAAACCATCAACATCAAGTAGTAACCTGACTGTTTCACAAGTTGAAACGCAAATGAAATAGTTTTGGGAAATTGAAAATATACCTTCCCCCGGCCTCCCGTCTAAAGAAGATGAAGCGTTTTTGAAACATTTTGATGAGACCACAAAGCGAGGCCTGGATGGAAAATTTATTGTCAAGTTGCCTTTTGGCTTTTACACAAGATCTGAAAGTTATCACTGGTAACTTTGAAAAGGCATACCAAGTGTTGTGTAGTATGGAGCATCGCCTCAAGCCTGAAAATCACACCTTGTATTCTGCATTCATGGACAACTATATAAGGAGAAAGGTCATTTATCAGTGATCTCAGTTGTGAACAACAATGATGATCAATATTATACTACACATTATGCAGTTTATTGCCCTTCTAGTATAACTATCACGTTGCGAGCAGTTTGCATTGCTTTGGCTAAATCTGTCAACAATTTGTGCTCAGAGCCATGAAGGAGAGATTCTACCACCCAGTGGGGCCAGCTTCTGTGTCCTCCCTGCTTCCACACAGGGAGTACCTAAGCATCAGTGAACTGCACACCAGCAAACTGACCCCCACTCAGGTGAAGAGTATACTTGAAGATATTGAAAGGAAACGCAAGGCAACGATCCAGAGGGACAACTGGGGACATATATCAGTAAGATCAAATGGGGTATTTACGATAGAAGAACTAGAAGATCACCTAATGCTGCAAATCCCAGAGTATATGCCTTAGCGCATTGTGTTAGCTGGGACTTTGAGATGAGTAAGGGCATAGCAGTCAAATTCAGATGAGCCTTTGGCAATGTTGACACTCTAAAGTCAAGGGGTGCCAAAGTGGATGATGTAGTGAAGATATCCAGCAAAGGGAACTACATTTTATATCGCACCTCGGGAGTTATAAGGTCACATCTCAAAAAAGTGAAATTTTACAGGAGAGTGATTTTCTTTTTTTTAAAAACTTGATTCTTTATTTTTATCAACTTATAATTAATTGTGAGGAATGAATAGCACCTCATTTTAAAGATCTGGTATCCTACCTTCATTTAGCATAAGAACACTTTGAAAAATAAAATCTTAAAGAGGAAATATTTCAATGTTTGGAAAACATTTTGAGTTATAACCTTTCATTAAAGTTGATGTGGAGGCGAAAGGAAGGGTCCAAAAAAATTTCATGACAACAAAGTTGTAGAGAATTAAATTTCCAATCGACATAATGTCGTTAGTTTTTTTCTAAAGTGCTTAGTTTTTGAGTTTTTCTCAAAAAACTAAAATTTCATGATATGTGCAAATTCATTTTTCTGAAAAGTGATCAATTTAAAAAAAAATTTCTATTTGGTACAAACCAATAAAAAATGCACTCCTTGTGACTATTTCTAACTGACAAACATTCAAAACAATCAAAACTATTTGTTAACACTTTGTATGTACGAAATTTGATCAAAAAAGGTGAAGTATTTTGAGATGTGCCCTTATAACTCCAAACAACTTGCAATGTTGTTGAGATTTTGAGTTAGGCCATTTGCGTTTTTTACAAGATATAGATGATGTACCCAACTCAAAGTGTAATTTTTGGTTGAGGGGGGTCATACAAACCCCAAAAATGCAAAAACATCAAAATCATTTTTTTTTGAGATGTGACCTTATTACTCCCAAGGTGCGATATGCAGTAACCAAGGAAAAACACCAGGACAAACCGACAATAGGAGACTTTGTACAAACAATGAAAGCACTGGCAGTCAAATGTGTTGAGCTAAATATCACAAAAATCGCAGTACCAAGATTAGGGTGTGGCTTGGACCAACTTGAATGGCCACAAGTTGAACAAGCGCTCCTAGAGTGCTTCAAAGGCCTTACAGTGACTCTGAGAGTTTGCACCCTGCCACCAAACACGAAAGCGTGACTACCTGAACAATATGTCAAAAACCTATATTGTCAACTGTAAATCAAACTATGCCCGAAGCCAAATTCAAGACATGAAATACTCAGGACCAAATTTACCTGGATCCTGAGATAATCCTAAAATTTACTATAATATTTATCTATACTTGTAAATACTAAACTTATAATATAGAAAACAATCTTTTCTTGTGGGCAGTTGGTGAGAAGCCCTAAGCAAGTGCACCGACTGCCCCACAAAAGTCCAAATAAACCTCGTGGCAATAACTAGGGGACCTAACTTGTTGGGATCACCCCTAGGCAAAATCACTCCCCCTTCAAACTTCACCCTGAGATGGGTTGGGGGCTCAGTCGTGATTGGAACAGGTATGGGTGGAAACAAAACCTGGGAAATGACAACTGGGCCTTCGGCAACTGCCTAGGGGTTTGGGTCGCTGTGGACAATCCGTCTCCACCTCCCCCCTCTCCCCTCCCTGCTTAGACTTGGGGTGAAGCTATAATTATATTTAGATACATATGTTTAGGCAGGTATCCTAAAACCATTGCTTAAAGTTAGGCAATGGCTAAGCAATGCATGATGCTAGCTAATTGGCTAAGCAACCAACAATCTGGTGCTTAGTTGTTGCTTAAGCAATCATTTTCGTTTCAGAATACCCGCCTTATTCTAGTAACCCTTAGTCTAAGATTGTTTTTTTCTTTAATGATAAAATACCCCCATCAACTGGTGCGGATTGGGGAAAAACAAAAAAAAATCTCGTTGAATGATATTTTAATGATTGGTCCCATATTGCAACCACCTCGGCTCTTCTTGCTGATAATTTGTTGCTATTTTGTACTTAAAGGTTTGCAATGACTGGTAATATCGCTCAAATGTATCATAATGCTTGGGTTGCAAAAGCTCATCGTAAATATCTGTCGATTATTTGGCAAGGTACAGTAGAGTCTTGATAACTTGAAGCTGAAGGGAGAAGGAGTTGACTTCGAGTTATCGGAGTTTTCGAGTTATCAGAGTTTGAGTTATGGAGGTTAATTTTGGTATATTTCGAGTTAGCGAAGTTTTGAATTAGATGAGTGCTTTTTTTTACTAGAATGAAATGGAAACACGTATTATACCTGGTCAAAAAGATTGAAGCATGGAGTATGGAATGAGATTGTACAATAGGTACCATTGAAGATAACTGAAATGTGAATGTGAAAGAGTTTTGTATCAAGGTGATTCGGATTTACATGTGTTTTCAACTAGAAATTCGAGTTATTGAGGCAAAACGTTGGCAACGTTTGACTTACAGATGTTTTTCTTGTCTTTTTCAAAAATTTTACTTCGAGTTATCGGAGTTTTTGGACTTTTTACTTCGAGGTAAAGAAGTGAATTTTACATTGAGTCTTATGGAGAGTTAAAGGGAAACAGACTTTGCTTCAAGTTATCGGAGTTTTCGAGTTAACGGAGTTTGAGTTATTGAGACTCCACTGTATTTGTTGTGAATTGAATACAATACCATCACCTTTGGCACAGGCTCAGCAGCTGCGCAAGCAACTAAAATTCTTGAAGCTACTGCAGAAGAGTGTAAACACTTCCATCCCCCTGGAGTATGAACTAGAGCTGAAAACGGTACTCGCTGACAGCGGGTAACTATCGTATCCGTATTGTAAATTCTCGCTACTCGGTAGTAGCGGGTAGCGAATTGAAAAAATGTCGCACGGGTTCAGGATATAACTAGTAGCGCATTGAATGCGTAGCTGGTGTACCGGCATGACATCATCATTGTCATCAATCATGTCAAACGTCAATCACACATACGAACGACAGGTGTCGAAGCGTAACTCCTCCCACTTACGCATTATCAAATTTTGGGGTGCGTGCGCAGACCAAGTGCGAAAACATTCGGGTTGTACTCGCTATACGCTACTAATCTATATCCGAATCAACCCAATACAACCACTAGCGGGTTTAGCCGGTATTTTAACCAGATACCAGTAAGCGGGTAGCGTAACCGTTTTTAGCTCTAGTATGAACCAATCAAGAGACATTTTTACATGGGTGATTTCCTCTGTGGTGTGGATTCTGTCAAAGAGTTGATGAATTTATGGAAACAAATCCATGAAGCTCTGCTCAGTTATGGTTTTGAGCTTCATAAATACCTATCAGTCCAACTAGCCAGAGGTTCTTAAAAGTATCAACTCCAATTTTGTTGAAAGTAATGTCGATATGTGAATTTTGGTCAGCAAGAAGCGTTATCTGTTCTCGGATTAGGTTGGAATTGCACTGAGCGACATCTTCCCGGGTTTTCATCGGGCTTTATAAAAATATAATCATGCAGGGTACAGAGTTCTTGAGTTTCATTTTTTCATCTGTGAATCTGAGGCCCCGAACCTCGAGGTTTCAGGTGAGGGAACCCCCCTCCCCACCCTTCACAGATCGATCCGCTCCTGAGCTGGGAACAGCGTACCAAATGGTTGTTTTTCAAGTTTTTGTGTGAGTAGATATTATAAAACAATTGAGCGAAATCTAAAGACATGACTTTGAAACTGAAGTGAAATTGACTTAGAATGATCCAACACCATCTTATCCGTTCAAAATTGACAATTATTGATAACCATGAAAAATTTTATGTCTGTGTAGACTGTAGGTATTAGTTCAAATTATGTTTTTGAACATTTTTCATCTCTGAGCAGAGTACTTCTAGATAATTTTTCTTCAAGAAAAAACGTCCTTACTTATTTGAGGTTTCATTTTCACTATGGCTATGAGCAAATAACGTCTAAAGTGATCGATTACTGAAATCAGACGCCTCATGACTAATTTTCAAAATTTTCTGGGCATTCTACCCCCAAAATGTTATAAGAAGAAGTTTTGGCGCTGTTTTGAAATATTTCATTTTTAAGACATGTTCTCTTGAAGATGAGGGGTGAACGCCTCCGCCTCCTATATACTGTAGGTCAAAATTCAAAATTTCAACATCAAGTATGGGCATGTGACATATCGATTGACATGTTTTTGGAAACGTTGAACATGAATATATGGCCTTACTTTTCCTATTGGGCCAACTCCAAGGCTCTTAGAGTCTCATCTCCATAAATTCTGTTGAGGATTGATGCGTTTTGTGTCCTGTACCTAATTGCAAAATAGACACCCTGCTCTTAGTTTTGCTCTGCTACCACGAGCATACTGCGCTTGTCGAAAAATCTGCTTCACTATCATTATTATTCGTATTCCGGTGTATAAGTACGTAATAAGCTTATTACTCTCGTGTCAATGACGCAGATGTAATTAGTTGAAGTGAACCCGGAATATGATGATTTGTTCACGCTTTATGAATTTATTGCGCGCGAATCGGTACATTATACCACTCACCATGATGTACACACTATACACACACACAGACAGATAGCCAACTTATTTGATCTATGCCCTGCTATACTACATATACGATGCTGGTGCAGCGGTTGGTACCGCGATGTTGGTGTATAATATCGTAATACGTCCCGCAACAGCAAGTGTAAATCACCTCGTTCAATATATTCAATTTAATAAAGTGTGTCCGTTGTTGCAAATGATGAGAGAGGGCAACCGGGAAGAAAAGAAGAAAAAAACTCCACGCCGCGCCGTGCTGTGCCAATAAGGAAGTGAGAAGCAACAGGATGCATATAGTGTGCAATTTGCTTTTTATGCGAGAGGGTGCAAAAGTAAGGGTGATTAAAAATAACCCGAGTAAAGTGTTAACCTTGCGCAGCGAGCTATTTTACGCCGACTGAACGGCTATATGTACAGGGTGATATGTGTGTCTGTGTCGTTGTAGTGGTACGTGTATGTACATTTTATATCTATAAATCGTAACAACGCGTATTGTACAGCTTTAATGCTGTAATACTGCATCATACGAGAACGAGTAAGATGACGAGTGTACTGTACACACGAGCACACCACCGAAAACATACTCATTACTGGATACATGGACCAAAAGCGCGAACAGCTTTCCAAATTACAGCCTGCGTATTTTACAGAGAGACAGTTGCTTATAGGCCGCGTCATATTTGTATTAATACGACGACGACGTATACGTTGGCCTGTATCTATTTACTCTCGTACTATACGCCGAAGCGACTCTTTAATTTATTGCACCGTACCACAATACGAGCCGCTATTATTTTACGACTCTTTTAACGAGAATCTGTGGTGGAATTAGCTCGTACGTTGGAATTGTGTTTAATTTTGTCTCATTCTCGTTTAAAGTACGCCGCCCTATCAGATTCTGTGTATTTACTATTTTCCCTCAAGACTAATGATACCAGTACTATACGGTTCTTTTTACATTTTTATGAAATAGCTGCTCGGTTCGGTTAGAAGAAATACTCGTATAGTAATACGAGAACGTTTAGCCCAATCGGTTGTAATATGGATGAGTTTTGAGGGATTGCGATGTTTGAACGGACAGGAAAAGTATAATGTGGTGGTTTTTGGCTTACTCGTATCTTCGCTCGATATTGTGATTACGTAGTACGTAGAATTTGATATCAAAATTCATCGTAATCATCATGAAACTTCAGTCAAATAGGTTGCTTAAACTGCCTTCTAAGGCTGACATATGAGTGCAAGAATCGCCCCTCAATATAGGTACCAATATGTTTTTTCATCGGTCTTTTTTGGCTTCTTCCGTCAGTTTGAGGGTAATTCTTGATTCGACGAGATGATCGTTTTGGTTTTGACATTTTTTTAATGTGGTTTCTGCAGCTTTCAACTCGATCAATAATTATTAGGATGAAGGAAATTGTGCACTGTCAGGTAGGAAGATCTGCGAGAATGGTTCAATTGATCACCACAGGGATTGTTCCAAGATGCCTCCATCAAAATTGTCATAGATTCTCTGATAAGTATTCATCAACAGTCAACATTTTAAGTCCTAAAGTGCATTTTTCGATTATTGGTGAATTTTTGAAAATCACATTCGAGTCAAAAGTGAGGGGAAAAAATCAAAATTTTACCAGATTGACATAGAAAGCCGAAATTTGGGATATACTTTATTTTCTACTTGCCAAATCGATTGGAAACGGTTTAAACCCGTTTTGAGTAGTTTCTGGAGCCTGTAGCTGATTTTTGAAACTTGAAATTTCCACAAAATTTGATCAAATCGAGTTGGAAATCCGAAATTCACGCTGCACTTCAATTTAAAAACGCTATTAAGTCGACTGCAGGTAGATTTCAAGTCGTTTTGGAGCCTCCAGCGACTTTTTGAAAATTACGGGAGCCTCCAGTAGATTTTTGAAACTTGAAATTTCTCCAAAATTTCATCAAAGGGAGTTGGGAATCCGAAATATACACCGCACTCCAACTTCAATACGTTATTACATTTTTTCGATTTTTGGTGAATTTTTGAAAATCAAATTTAGACCAAAAATGAGGGAAAAAATCAAAATTTTACCAAAGTGACCGAGAAAGCTGAAATTTGGGATATACCCTATTTTCGACATGCCAAATCGATTGGAAACTGTTTCAAATCGTTTTGAGCAGTTCTGGAGCTTCCAGCAGATTTTTGAAACTCGAAATTCCCACAAAATTTCATCAAATGGAAATGGAAAGCCAAAAGTTCATTCTGCAAACTAATTTCAATACGCTGCGAAGTCTACTGCAGGTGGATTTTAAGTCGTTTTGGAGCCTCCAGCGACTTTTTGAAAATTACTGGAGCCTCCAGTAGATTTTTGAAACTTGAAATTCCAACAAAATTTCATCAAAAGGTGTTGGGAATCCGAAATTCACACTGCTCTTCTACTTTAACACGTTATTAAATTTTTTCGATTTTTGGTGAATTTTTGAAAATCAAATTTAGACCAAAAATGAGGGAAAAAATCAAAATTTTACCAAATTGACCAAGAAAGCTGAAATTTGGGTCATACCCTATTTTCGACATGCCAAATCGATTGGAAACGGTTTAAACTCGTTTTGAGTAGTTTCTGGAGCCTGTAGCTGATTTTTGAAACTTGAAATTTCCACAAAGTTTGATCAAATCGAGTTGGAAATCCGAAATTCACGCTGCACTTCAATTTAGGGTACCATTTGTTTCGCCGCGGACGTTTCGCCGCCGCCAAAAAAAGGTCATTTTTGAAAAAGCGTTCATTTCGCCGCCACGGTGATGTATTACAAAATACATAGCTGTTCATACATGAAATGAACTGAATGAGAAGTAGATAAGTATACGTGCTGAATGAGAGATGTTCTGTGATGAAGGCAGTAGTCCAGGTCTTTCAGGGTCCAGGTCTTGAATGAAGTGTTCAGGGCTTTCCGGGGCTTTTCAGGGCTTGAAATTGAGGGGTTCCATGGAAAAGGGGCCTTGGTAAATTTTTTATTTTTTTTCACTGTTTATAAGTTTAAATGGACTTGCAAAATTGTATTACAAGATAACATTTTCCAATTCGTTTTACGTTTTTTTCTCATGGAAGACAGTTCAATATATCACTGAATATGGTGAAATTAATATAAAAAATAATTTTTCATACCTACATTCAAAATTGTAAATGAAAAAAAAAAAAGACTAAGGCCTCTTTTCCAAGAAACCCCTTAATTTCAAGCCCTGAAAACCCCCGGAATAGCCCTGAACACTTCATTCAAGCCCTGGACAATGAGCCCTGAAACCCAAACCCAAAGTTTCCTGGGCCCCAATCCAAGCCCAAGACCTAATAAATTGTTGATTGAAAGCCATTTTTTATCATTACGTAATGTTTCACTGTGGCGGCGAAACGATCGCTTTTTCATAAATGACCTTTTTTCGGCGGCGGCGAAACGTCCGCGGCGAAATGTCCGCGGCGAAACGTCCGCGGCGAAACGTCCGCGGCGAAACAAACAGTTCCCTTCAATTTAAACACGCTATTAAGTCGACTGCAGGTAGATTTCAAGTCGTTTTGGAGCCTCCAGCGATTTTTTGAAAATTACTGGAGCCTCCAGTAGATTTTTGAAACTCGAAATTCCAACAAAATTTCATCAAAAGGAGTTAGGAATCCGAAATTCACACTGCACTCCAACTTTAATACCTACGTTATTACATTTTTTCGATTTTTGGTGAATTTTTGAAAATCAAATTTAGACCAAAAATGAGGGAAAAAATCATAATTTTACCAAATTGACCAAGAAAGCTGAAATTTGGGATATACCCTATTTTTGATATGGCAAATCTATTGAAAACTATTTCAACCCGTTTTGAGCAGTTCTGGAGCCCCCAGCAGATTTTTGAAACTCGAAATTCCCTCAAAATTTCATCAAATGGAAATGGAAAACCGAAATTCATTCTGTAAACTAATTTCAATACGCTGCGAAGTCAACTGCTGGTGGATTTTGAGTCGTTTTGGAGCCTCCAGCGACTTTTTGAAAATTACTGGAGCCTTCAGTAGATTTTCGAAACTCGAAATTCCAACAAAATTTTATCAAAAGGTGTTGGGAATCCGAAATTCCCACTGCACTCCAACTTTAATACGTTATTAAATTTTTTCGATTTTTGGTGAATTTTAAAAAATCAAATGTAGATCAAAAATGAGGGGAAAAATCAAAATTTTACCAAATTGACCAAGAAAGCTGAAATTTGAGATATACCCTATTTTTGATATGCCAAATCGATTGGAAACTATTTCAAAGCGTTTTGAGCAGTTCTGGAGCTTCCAGCAGATTTTTGAAACTCGAAATTCCCTTAAAATTTCATCAAAAGGTAATGGAAAGCCGAAATCCATTCTGCAAACTAATTTCAATACGCTGCGAAGTCAACTGCATGTGGATTTTAAGTCGTTTTGGAGCCTCCAGCAATTTTTTGAAAATTACTGGAGCCTTCAGTAAATTTTTTTTGTGGTGGTTTCAAGTTGTTTTGAAGCTTCTCCAGCTACTTTTTCAAAATTTCAATTCTTCTAAAAACGCCATGAAACCTTTCAAAAAGTCATTGGAGGCTATAAAATTACTTGAACTCACCTGAAGTCGTCTTCAGAGGGTGTTGAAATTGAAGTGCATAGTTAATTTCAGCTTTCCATCTCCATTTTGATGAAATTTTAGGGGAATTTCTAGCTTCAAAAATTTACTGGAGTAATTTTCAAAAAATTGCTGGAGGCTCCAAAACGACTTGAAATTTACCTGCAATCGACTTCACAGCGTATTGAAATTAGTTTTCAGAATGAATTTCGGTTTTCCAACTCCATTTGATGAAATTTTGTGAGAATTTCAAGTTTCAAAAATCTGTTGGAGGCTCCAGAATTGCTCAAAACGATTTGAAACGTTTTCCAATCGATTTGTCAGATCGGAAGTGGAGTATATTCTAAATTTCAGCTTTCTAGGTCAATTTGGTAAAATTTTGAATTTTTCTCATTTTTGGCTCGAATTTGTTTTTCAAAAATTCATCAAAAATCGAAAAATGCTCATTAGCACTTGAAATCTTGGTTGGTGATGAATTTTTGCATCCATGGTGCAAAGCAAAATCTGCGATTTCGGACGACCAACTATTTTTTTTGGCAAGTTTTCTTCAAAATTGTTCCTTAGGATATCCCCTTTATGAAAAAAGTTGCCCCAAAGGATCGGGAGGGGGTGCAATTGCTCCATATGTGGCATGTGCCGGACTATAAAGAATGTATACAGCTGATTTTAACAAACTTTGTAGTTTTTCTCTAGGTTTATTCGATCAAAAGTTTTTCCAAGACATGTTCGGGGGTGGGGACGTAAAAAAAAGTAGGAGCGTTACCCCTAAATGAAGCAGAAAAAAATCAAAATTTAGAATCAATGCACCCTACGAGGTATTTCGAATGACAATAATTAAGCTTACGTTGGTTTCTTCTTGTAGACATTTATTGCTAAATTGAAAATCATCGACGCCTCGTCGTCGTCTCTGCAGTTGTTTCGTGACAACAGTTACAGGTGCACGGAGGTACCTATACTCTTATCGATCGACTTTTAATTTGCCCGTACAGTACGCGTAGGTACACACGATTAATTAAACATAGCTACCTGCGTCCACGAGGAAGATTTACTACTGGGAGTTGACAAAAGTAGCATAGAATTATATGTACGTCTATGCATAAGGATTCGAACAACCAACTCGCTACATGAGATGTTTTTAAATTAAGAAAAGAAGAAATCAAAATGGTATGCTGAGTTGAGACTGTATAGTGTATGGTATATAGCGACTTGGTATATTATGCAAAGTATATAGAGTATACGTATATATACATAATACTCGTATATCTGAAGGTGTAGTAAAGATGAAAATACGATTGTTACAAAGCGGAAAAATAAACGCGTAAATATATACGAGTGCTACGACGAAGACGGTGGTGATAAGGGTAGGAGCGCAGAGCATCCAGCACAACGTTTAAGAACTGCGGTACTTTTAACCATCTATATGAGAAATGTCACCAAAACAGAGAGAAACGAAAAAGGAGGAGACGAGGAAGAGTCGTCGTCGGTGACGTTAATAAAATAGTAAGGAGTAAGGAAACGCGCGGAGAGAGCAGCGAAGAGGAGACGGTATCCAATTATAACTTCTAAAATGAGAAATTTCTAATATCGCAAACAACGAGAGCAGCAGGAAAAGCGGTTGTAAGAGTTGAATCTCTCTCAGCAATTAAGATTTTCGCATATTACGGAGTCGACGAAGCGTTTTAAGAAGACAACCTTTAGTTGCTTCTGTTGTTTCTACAGTTCGCTGTGCGCTGCGTTTGAAGTTATATTTTGCGAGATTCCTTTCCCCTTCTCGACGCAGACAATTAATTGTACCTATTTCTTAACTTCATCTTTTACGCCATCTTTTAACGACGAAGACGACGAAGACGACGCTGACGACGCTGGGCGCCGTCGCCATCGCGGGCGTCACGTCGCATGTCACCTTTATTCGTGGGTACTTTTTACCACCGCCATCCACTCTACATTTTGTCGTTATATTTTGCCTTTGCATGCCCCCGTGGAATGCAATTCAAAAGTACGCGATTAAATTGTTCACCCCGCTCGTCTCCTGCATATCTATCACGATTTTGACGCGAATACCACCACCAGCATTTGTGTACTTTGCTGCTTGCCTGCCTCATACTCGTAAAAATTTAGAGAAGGTATTTGCTGCATGGGTATCATTATGATGATGTTACTCTCGCCGAGATGAGCCGCGTATATTATAACAATAACGAAAATTGAAAATGATAAAGGAAAAAAAAGAGCAATACCGCACGAAGATGACGAACCACGACAACGACAACGACAATGACAAAAAGAAGTAACATATCGCCGATTTTTGATACACATGTACAAAGATCGGAAGAGAGAAGAGGATTTTTTTTAGCGGCTCCGCGTTTCGTTTCACTTTTATTATTATTAGTATTATTATTATTATAAAGAAGCTTTAAGATGTATTACACGCGTATATGAGCACTTTGAATAAAAACGACTGCTACAACACACCGAACCGAACCAGTATCATAGAACAGATGTCTAAACATTGTCAACATATTATACTTTTTTTTTTCGGTCGTATGATATTCTCTTTAATAGATACGTCTATGTACCTAATGTGTACTATACACATATTACATACTCGTTTGTTTCCTGCCAACGTTTTTCCATTACTCGATCGACTGCCTTTTACCCTATATAGACCTGTGGGTTTTGATTTACTTAGGTACAAATTTCACGATGAGGATGAAGATGAAGTGCAAGTTTTGCTAGAAGATATAAGTTCTAACTTTGATTAGAACTTGATGTAGCCTATGGAGAAGATGAAACTACAAAATGACAAAATGAGCAGTACAATTTGCAATTTGTTTTATTTTTATCCCTAATTTTGACCGGTTTTAATTGAAAGTGAATCTCACACCCTTCTATATAGGCTATAGATTATGTAGGTACTCTCCCTAAATCTGGTATACGAGACTCGAGTTGTTACTGTAGTGAAGTATTATACTGTACAATGTACATATGTGCTCGATGAGTTTTTGAAACAGATAACGTATGGTTCGCAATTTCATTTTGTATTCATCCCTTAGTAATATTATGAACATATCATTGCAAAATGTTGGATTTATTTTATGCTGGAATTTGAATTTTTGTGTTCGTGGTGTCAAACGATCCTGCTAGTCTTGTAGTTGTCCTGTTTTTCATTACTTTACATCAAAAATGTCCTGTTTTCTTTTTAAATCATACTTCAAATTTTCGATTTATTTCTCCTTTTTTTGGAATTTTGAAAAAACTCGACTGTTGATTTGTCGACTTTTTTAGAACTTGAATTACACATTTTTTGGAGCTTTTTCCCCGCTTCGCTCGCCTCGGGCTATTTGCTTTTCTTTTTCAAAGTTTGAACTTTTTTTTAAAAAAATCATTACACTTTCAAATTTAATTTTCAAATTTTGGAGCAATGCTTCTTCACACCAGAAACATGGTTTTTGTTTTGTGACTCTCTTGACACTCATTTTCGAGAGCTTTTGCATTCGCTTCGCCAGGGCCAGTTTGTTTCTCTTTTTCGAGTTTAAAAATGCCAGATTTGAAGAAGAAATTTGATAATTTTTATATGTTATATGAATATTAGGTAAAATTATGAGTACCTTCAAAATGACGAAATTATTATTTTATTTCTTACTCATTTTACTTTAAAACCCCCTTTTTATTTCGAGAAATTGGTAAAAAAAATTTACATTTTTAAAAAATTTGTTATGTTGAAATAGTTTTTTATTCGCCCAATTATTTCGTTACATTATAGCAAAAAATAAAATCAAAAATTAAGATGTTTGAAGACTCTAAAAAAGCGAAAAATTTGAGTAAAAAATGTTGCCTCGCTCCCCCTCCCCTCTTCTTGAGAAATCTCAAGTGTTCAAAAAATGTCCTGCGGAAGTCCTGCTATTTTATTTGGAATTTTTTTTAGATACCCCTGATGCTGGGGATTGAATTTTTGTCTTGTGCTATTGTTTTTTGGTGGAAAAAAGGTTGGATTTGAACCAATCAACGGAAAAGCCAAAGAGCATTCAAAAGGCCCATTTTCCACAAAAAAAAGTTGGTGCATATTCGATCAAGGGCTGCAGTATTGTAAGCTAGACTTGGTTTATAATTTTTATATAGAATTCCTTCAATCCTACTGAATGACTTTTTTCAACGCAAATTTCAAAAAGTCTTGATTTTTTTTCAAAAAAAAAAAAAAATCCACGCCAATAATTGCCAAAAATCCCATCTTTTTGCTTTATAGAATTGATCAAGTGTTGCTTTTTGCTGAAAACTGATGATAAATTATTGTTTAAGTATAATGTATCAAAATGATAAAAAGTATTGTTTTTTTTTATCAAAAATTACCAGAAATTCTTGTTTTTTCCCCCGAAAAAGTTGCAAAAAGTCTCCCTTTTTCGGCAAATATTATACGAAAAAAATGAGTACTCGTATTTTCGTTCGCCTATAACTGCTGAAATTGTCAGTTTTGAGTTTTATAAAAAATTATCGAAGTTCTCATTTTTTAAAAATCGATCAAAATTCTCGTTTTTTAGAAAAAATTGCTAAAAGTTGTCGTTTTTTGCAGAAAATTCCAACGAAGTCTCCCTTTTTTCCAAAAATTGTATAAATATCTCGTTTTTTACCAGAATTTTCCAAAAAGTCCTTCCTTTTGCTGAAATTGTCAAAGTCTAGCTACTTTATCAAAATGTTGCGAATCCACTTTTTTAAAATTGAAAAACTGAAACATTTCATTTTGTGATGTTTTTTTTTGGTGATATTTTTTCTACATTGAAAGTTTTTTTTTGGCATTTTGTCACTTTTTTGGTGGCTTTTTGTGTACTTCTTCGAGCTATTTTGGTCGCACGTTTTTTGAACATGAATTTACCAATTCAACGGTAATTCACGTTTTTCGAGTGTTTCGATATTTTTGCATTAATTGATGCGAAATAGGTACATAAATTTAAGAAGAGAAAATTTTTAAAATATAAATGTAATTGAGAAAAAGCGAATTTCAAAATTTTTAACGTCTCAGTAGCACCCTGAAAGTTGTTTTGGATTTTTTTATGGCAATGGCCTTCGACAATGTAGAATTTCAAAAACAGCAAAAACTGTAGGTACAAACTTTTTTTTTTTTTTGAAATTGGTAATAATGACTAAAACATGTGCTAATGTGAAATTTTCGAATTTTGGCCAACTTTTGAAAAGCTGAAATTTGACATGTGCCTCATTTTCAACCCCTCACAAATTAAGTAGAAACGGTTTCAAACCATTCTGGGCAGTTTTTTGAAGCCCTCGGTAGATTTAAAAAATCAAATTTCCACAAAATTTCATTCAGTGAAGTTGGAAAACTGAAATTTTCTGTATAAGTATAGGTAAGTCTAAATTTAGCTTGCTGAGTTGACATGGCGACAGTTTCATGCCGTTGTGGAGCCTTCTGCCATATTTTGGAAATTCCAGATTTTCAAAAAGTGCCATGAAAACCGTTCAAATTCAATGGCACGTACTCGTATCAAAAATTTCAAAAACGAATGATTCTGAAGAAACCGATTTTGGAAAATTGGTACAGTGATTAGGTCAAGTAGGGCGCTTGTACGCGTCAAAGTTGATTTTTTACAAATTTTATGACATTTTTTTGGAAAATTGGAATTTCCGGGAAGTTACTGGAGGTTTTAACAAAATACCTTCAAATCATTCAATTTTTATATCAAGTTGTGTTTTTACGTGCTAAAGCCGATATGTACGTTTTTCATGACACTTTTTTTTTGCAAATCTGAAATTTCCAAAACATGACTGGAGGCTCCAGAACTGCCTGAAACCTCCTTCAATCGACCCAGCATAGCATGTTAAAATTAAAACGTGAAGTAAATTTCAGCTTCCGTACTTCAGTGGAAAATTTTTCGAGAATTTGAATTTTCAAAATCTGCTGGAGGCTCCAAAACTGCTTGAAATCGTTCGGAACAGTTTCCAATCGATTACCGGGGAGGAGGGGGAGGGGGGTAATGATGAAATACATCAAGTTCTATTTCAGCTTTCTAGGTCAATTTAATGAAATTATGAGTTGTTCCTATTTTATTTCGGCCCAAATTTGATGGGATACCTCTTTTGTGAGGTCACTTAAAATTCAATTTTGTGTTTGATGCACCATTGCACCATCCATACCTAGGTACATTACAACATTTATCTATGTAGAAGAACGCGACTCGATTGCGGCAAATTTGTGGAATTTGAAATTCGTATTCCATACCTACCTACACTACTCATGTGTATAATATAATATACCGGTATCGGTATGTAAAGTAGCGTTTACATAAGTATGCGACAAGAGTATAATAATTCATCATACATAAAAGATGGGTATTTGAAAATTCGAGCGGTCATTTTTATTATTCATTTCTACCCGATGGATTTTCATAATACCGACGACACAAAGTGCGCCCTATTCAAAAAAGAAGCTGCCGAAAGAATACCTGCGAATAATGGTGACCTAGATTAGCGTGCGCTGTACCTTACCGCCGCCGCCTATATAATATAAGGAATTATCAAAGTGTATTTGATGGTTATGTATGGTGTTCTAGCTGCCTATACCTATATTTTATTTACCTATATTATACGAATATTTCTTTATTTGTGCCGCTCTTTTTTTTTCTGTCAAACATAAGTAACTACTCGTCGTACATTATGTCATATGCGGCTACTTAACTCTCTACACAATGAACTGTGTAATCGAAATTGTAACGGCTGTTTTCCGATTTTTATAAGATGTTGTATGGGTGCTGTACAGTGTACACACGTATTTTCATCATTGTGTTATGACGAAATTGTTCTTATAAAAGGGGGTAAACGAGGTGAAAACGCGTGCGGATCTAAAAGCAGACTTCAGTTACTCGTAGTTCATTCGAATAATTTGTTTTGAAAACTGTGTGTTTTTTTTAAAAAAAAAAGTGCGTTTGAAAACAATCATGGAATGAGTGAGAATTATTTGGAAGGACACCCTCCCTCCCTCCTCCCCTTATTATGAATCCTAGTTTGAAATTACATTTTGACAGAACTTCACTCTCAGATCTGTAAAAATGTGGTGACGATTTGAGGTCAGGGAGAGGTCTGCTTTTGATCATGCCTTCAGTTCTTCAATTTTAAAGTTTTATGACTTTGCACAAAAGAAAATTTTTGTAGAATTGGCATATTTTTTTTACAAAAATCATCGTTTAGGTAAACTTTCATTTTATTCTTTTATGATTTTTTTTTGAATACTCTCAAGGAAATTTCATTTTATGAATCTGAATTCAAATTTTTGTGAACTGCCCATCCAATTTTGCCCAGAGTGTTGCAAATTCGTAAGTTGGTTGCTAAAACTGCAAAAGTCACAAAATCACCAAAGTAGCAAATTTTCTATTAACAGGGTGCCCAGAAAACCAGGAAAGGCAGGGGGACTTTGCCTTTCTTGAAACACCAGAAAAATGTCTGAAAATGTTGTAGGTACCTACATACCTAATTTTAATTCCAAAATCAGAGAGCTTTAAAAATGAAATTGATTACTCAGTTGATAATACTGTGAGTAGGTCAAGTCAGATGACTGTTCAAATTTTACTCTCTTGAGGAGCGAAAAACCGCACGAAAGTACAACATCCTTCTTCCCTCAAGCCCTTGAGTCATAGTGATGCAGATTCGATTCTCTCTGTTTTTTTTTAAAGTTGCATTTATTGCTTCCAATAAATTATTGAATCCGTCTATTTTGCCAATAAAATATCTACGATTTGTTGATTCCAAGAATTGAAAATTCAGATAAGGTGAACAGTTGAACATCTGGAAGCATAACTAAGTTTGCCCTCAAAAAACTGATTTGGAGAGGAGGTGATTGGCTCAATTATTTTTTGAAACTACGGACGTTCTTGAATTGAGATGTTTTGGGTTGGCTTAAAGAAATTTGTGAACACTTCAATAACGTTTGGAGTATATTAGAGGTGGGCGGAAGAGGAGGGGCTGCCTCAAAATTTGGAAAACAGGCATTTTTTCCATTTTGTGGCATGAAAGATTTGGAAGATGTTAGGAAAGGGGCAAAGGGACAAATGCTTGATAATGAATAAGATACCTACTGATTCTTTCACACTCAATAAATCTATCTCTGTCCTTTTCAAGTCACCATGAATGATGAATCTCAAACGTCTTCAACGTCAATAGAAGTCTGTATTGTCCATTTTAATTTGTTAGTCAACAAAATTGCCAAATGAGGCGAATTTTCGTAATTTTCGCAAATTTTAGTGTGTAGATATAAATTTTCTCAAATGAGCCTGTGAGATCACTTTAGTTTTTGAGATTCAATTTTTATGTTTTCCGATATTGTTTTTTTTTTCTTGGTTTGGGGTTGGAAGAAGTTGTTGCAGCGTTAAAATGTCCAAAAATTGGTGAAATTTCAGTTTTAAAAATTCTCAAGGTGTTCAACTCCGCCCCTCCATCGAGTCTCTGCAGAAAATCTCAGCAACTAGGAAATTTCTGTTTTACACGAGTAAGTACTTACATTTTTTGTGCGTTAAAATTCAAAAATTGAGAATAAAAAATGTTTGAAAATAGCTACATAGGTTATTTTTGGTGTGATTGTGTGGTAAGGGGATGCATTGGCCCATTTTTCATTTTGAAAATGTTCTGCTGGGGTCCCTCATTTTTATTTTGAGATTTCGGTAGACAATCTGCGTAAAACTAGTACTTATACTTATATATTCCAAGTACTTATGAATGGTCAAAAAATTTTTATTTTTGAAATATGACCTACTCTGACCCCCCACCCTCCCTCAGGCTGCAGTTTTCTGGCTGTTTAATGAAATTTTCCGTTGTCGTGGTTTGAAAAAATTCAACCCCCTATTTTGTGTGTATGTTATATCATTTTAAAAAGGCTCATAAAAACAAGAACAATTGATCTGGAAAATTGAAAAAGTCGAAGAAAATTATATTTTTCTCAGAAAGATTGTCCACCCTGTTGCACAATTTTGCCATTTTTTTTTTTGGCAGAGAGTGGATCATGGTAAGAGTTAATCGAGGAAAGAATGTTTTTTTCGTGTTCAAGATCTTGAAAACTATGCTGATGGTTTGATGATTCAAGATGACGTGGTTGCAAATTTTTTCAAATTTGCGGGGGGGGGGTCGCTTTATTTCATTGAAATTGTGCATTTTGAAAATATCGCGTTTCGAATTTATACGATTGTTGGATGTTTTAGATATTTTTTCAGCATTTTAAACTGTCCCAACCAAACCTACGCTCTTTTGTGAGTAGATTTTTATTTTTGTTTCAATCGAAAGAATGTGGCAAAAAATTATTCAAAATAGTCTCAAAATGAGGTTTTTCAAGTTAATATTCGCGTCAGGCTTTCTTCGTGTGAAAGTTCATGGCTTCAAATTTTAAGATGGGAATATTTTGAAAAAAATTAATTCGAGTATTTTTCTACCAAAAGTGTTTTCAATTCGTTTTTACCACCTCCCCTCTTTTTTTGATAAGCTTTAGGATTACCAAATTGTGTTATTTTCTGTTTTTCTTTTTCTTTTTCAAACAAGGTAATTTTTTTTGAGAGCAGAAAGGAGAGAAAGGAAGGGTAAAATATTGATAGTCGTTATTTGGAAAAATATTATGTACCTACCTATAATTTTTGAGAAGAAAAACCCCGAAAGATTTTTCTTGAATTTCGTCTTAAATAATTGTAAGGTTTTGAGTAAGCATATTCTCATTTCTTTAAACGCGTCATTTGGTCAAATTTTCAGCAAAAACGTTAAAACGATGGTACCGTGTAACGCAGTTTGTTGTATGTACTGTATGTTTGAGATGATACAATACTGACATTATTTTACGGACAGTTTCGTAAAGGAAAACCTGCGCGAAAATACATATAAGCGACGGGGAAAAAAAATTAAGCCCGAGAAAAACCAGGAGAGGAAATCGAAAAGGTTTTCGCCACGATACGAGAAGAGAAGGCAGGGTAGGGCAGGACAGGACAGGACAGGGCAGTGAAGAATGTGTGTGTAGTGTATACTAAAAATAGAGGATACAAAATATCGATAAAAGTTGGTATTGTTTGAGCCCATATAACGCGCGAGTGAAATTCTATTCAGAACTTTATAGCAGGGGGCACCTGATCATTCATTTGAGACTAGCGGCACGGCACGGCAAGGCTAGTCCATAGAAAACGGTCATTTATGGGTGTCGGAACTTCCATCTGGTCACTATGGTAACGGCGGCGGTGCTCGTGCAGCACACATATACACGGCGAACAAAATTTTCAATATATTCGCCGCACACCTACACAATTTTATCAACTAACACATACGCGCGCATACACGTCGTATTATCTTTCTCTCTATTCCTCTCATACACGTGCAAAGGATATCATTAAACGGATCACCTTATCATAACTCGGACCCGTGGCGGCCATCTTTGTATTGCCTTTCGTTAAGTTTATTTTTCTTCCTTTCTTTCCTGCTTACTAGTACTTTTTTTTCCTTCTTTTTTTTCTCTTTTTTTTGACCAAATCTTCTCTTTTTTCATCATTCTATTCTATTCTTTACTCCTTTTTTTTCATTTTCATTTTCGTTTGTTGGGTTTCTTCTATTTCTTTTTCTTCTTCTTCTTTGCAGAAGATATAGGAGAATTATTGACGAACGCTTTAATTTTTCTATAGCCTGGTTCGGCACACGGTTACGGTTATCGAACAGTGTATCGAAAATTCGATTTTTTTTTGAGTGGTAGAATGTCGACCCAAAAAAGAGTGTGTATTACGATTGCTGGAGAGAAATTTTTCGAACGCGTTTTCGTTTTCATAGATGTAGTACCTATAAATCGCGTTTCGGTTCCATTTCAATATTTCGAGTAATTTTATTCCATCGATTTGTTTTCAATTTAGAGGCAGACAGAGAGAGAGAAAGAGAGAGAAAAAGGTTCGCAAATGAAGAAAGAAAGCGTTCCGAGGATTTTCTATCGGTGACAGATTACTTTTTATCGAACCCAAAAGCGGAGAAATTGCATTATCTGCAAGGCGATTTAACGTTATATAAGTTGCATAATCAAATCGCCTGTTATTTGTAGCTTTTTTTCTTTTACGAATGCACGGCGAACGCTTATGCAATTTATTGTACGTTTTTTTACCATCCCAACACCGCGCCACGTTATCGCGTTAATATAGCGTGGTAGATGTCGTGAATATAATCAAATGATAGCTTACGTACGGTGGATAAATCATGGGGGAAGAGTGAATTTTAAAGTCTTGATAACCCTCGTTGTTGGTGCAGACTGCAGAGTGTTTGGTTTGAATGTTGTGACGTACATTGGAAGGTGTTTTTAAATTGTTGGGAAAGTTATTTTTTCGCGCCTGAGATTAATGAGTTGAGTAGGTTCACGAGATGGATATTTTTTCGAAGACAGATACGTTCACGTGTATTGGAGAGTGGTTATTTGAACTAATCCAAGACACGCTGAACAAACTAACGAGCCAAAGTTATACATTTTAATGAATTATTAAATAAGTAATATCTCCAATTTTTGGAATTTTTCGACTCTATTTTTTTTATTGTTTTGTGCAGGGCCTGCCGAATTTATTGTGATGGTTTTTCATTCAATTTTTTTCTATTTTTGAATACCTGTCATAAACATTTGGCTTGTTTTTATATTTTTAAATATTTTTTCGCGAAATTGAAACTAGGTACCCGGGTAACTTTTTAACATTTTTTTTGACGCCAAAAACATTTTGAAATTCTTTCTGCAGTTTTCATTTCAATCAATTTTACATTTTTCAATGTTTTATTAAAAGTTATGTAATTTTAATCAGTTTTTGAAATTATTAAAAAAAAAATTTCATCATTTTTATTCCAATTTTTTTTTGTTCTTTCAATTTCGCGTTGAACTCTTTCTCATCCGTTTTGTCTTTATCTTTCAAGTTTTCAGTTTTTTAATCAAACATTCAGCTCGTTTTGTACCATACTGTGGGATAATTTTGTTTAATTTGATTGATCATGTATTCTTGTCGTTGATAGTTTTCGATTTAATCAATTTTTTTTTCATTCGTACATTTGTTGATATTTTCTGTTTTGATGGTTTTACGACTTTTAGAAAATATTTTCAAACTTTTGTGATTTAAGTATATATGTGATTTTTTTTTTTAAATTTTAATTTCCTTTCTTGCATTTTTCACTCCTTAATTTTTTTGAAATGATTGTTGTTGATTTCTAACGAAATGTACTGCCAGGAAAAAAGTCCGTTTCGTTAGTTTACCTATTCGGAAAGAATTTGAAAAGTTTCATTTTGAAGCAGAAAAAAAAACTGAAATGAAGTTTAATCAAAATTTAGTTATTTAATTCGTGTCGTTCCCCGTCAAATCAGCTCAATTTTGGAATTTAGATCTTTCGACATTGCTTAATTTTTTTGTGGGTTATATTTATATTCAGAAAGAAAGGGAATTCCTGTCACTGTCTCCCTAGTCCTTCTTGGGGCATGGCAGGTAGAGCGGGTCTGTTTTTTTTTTCAGCAATTGATACAGGGTGTCCAACAGTTCTTCTTGTCCTGCTTTTAACGTGTGTGTGTCGGTATGTCCTGCTGTCATGCTAAATTCCTGCTTGTTTTTATATTTTACTAGACAAATTTCAAAATTTTTATTAAATCTTCCTTTTTCAAAATTTTGAAAAAAAAGAAAAACATTTAAAAAGTACTCGTATTGCTTAGGTATTGCTGGAAAATTTTAAATTTGTTTTTTTTTCACTCAACCCAATTGGTAAAAAAATTTAATTTTTTTTTCGTCTTTCACTGTTATCATACTCGAATAATAAAAATTTATTTTCGGAATTGAAATTTTTCAGTTTGCTTTTAAATTATTCATTTTCCATCCCCGAAGGGTTGCAAATTTGTTGAACAGAAAATTGAAACTGGAAAAGTTGTTTGTTTTGCCCCTTCTCATAAAATTATTGAAATATCCGAAAACGTTTGAAAAATGAAAAATGAAAAATTGAAATAAGGAATTTTGAGCTCCCCCTCCCCCGAAAATGTCTCGAACTTTGTGGAAAATGTCCTGCTAAAATATCTTGCTAGAGTCTTGCTTTTGCATTTTGAAATTTTTTGGACATCTTGTTGACGTTTCTCTTCATAAATCTCAACTTTTAGAGTCTAATTCTTAGAGGCTGCTAAACCTTGAAATTTATTCGCTGCGTTTTAAAGGTTATGAAAAGAAATTTCAAGACTTTCAAAAAATTTCAAAGTTCAAAGTTGAGCTTTTTTTGAGCTCAAATTTCAAAAGCTCTCAAATTTTGAGGCTGGGAAGAGTAATTTTGAAATGAAAAAAAATCCAGGAAGCAGAACATCTATTTTTACGATATTTAAAACTATTACGAACTGAAAGCGCTGAATACGAATATCAACTCATTTTTTTCATATGACCTCTTCAACCCCCCCCCCCCTTCTCTTCAGACCACCAAATTTTCTAAAAATTGAAAAAATCTTGTGACGTGTGGTTTATTTGGTTTTTGGGAGCGACGAATACCAACATATTTTTTCGATTTTTCTTTCCCAACCCCCCCCCCCCATCGACCTTCAAAATTTTCTAAAAATTGAAAAAAATCTTGTGATATATTGTTTGTTCGGTTTTTGGGAGTGGTGAATACGAATATAAACTCATTTTTTTGATTCGACTTCGCCAACCTCCCTCTCCCTCAAAATTTTCTAAAAATTGAAAAAAATCTTGTGACATTTACGGTTTGTTAGGTTTTTGGGAGTGGTGAATACGAATATAAACTTATTTAAATGATCCGACTTCGCCAATGCTCCCCCTCCACCTCACTTATTGAAAATCGAAAAATCGAAGTGACAAATTTTGAGCTTCTTCCTCCTCGCTCGAAAATTCTGCGAACTTTGTGAAAAATGTCCTGCTGAAATATCCTGTTAGAGTCGTGCTGTTGCATTTTGAAATTTTTTGGACATACTGTTGATGTTTCTCTTCATAAATCCCAAATTTTACAGTCTAATTTCTAGATACTGCTGAAACTTGAAATTCATTTGCTGCGTTTTAAAGGTTACAAAAAAAAATTCAAAACTATTCCAAAAAATTTCAAAGTTCAAAGTTGAGCTTTTTTTGAAAGTTCTTGTTTCGAATACTCTCAAATGTTGGAGTAGTGAAGTAATTTTGAAGTTTGATTCAAAAAAATCCCCGAAGCATAATATCTATTTTTATAATATTATTCAGGCATCTCAATTGGTTCTTTTTATAAGGAACTGTCCTTTTTTTCAATCTTGGTCCTTAAAAGTCCTTTTTTCACAAAAAGTCCTTTTTAACTCCTTATTTTCTTGATTTCCCCTCGCCTTGAAAAAAAAATAATTCCTTCATTCATCACACCAGAAAACGTCATTTTTATCCTCCTCGAAATACTAATTTTCGAGAGCTTTTGCCCTCGCTTCGCTCGGGCCCGTTTGTTTTTTTTTTGATTTTGAATTTAAAAAACAAATTATCATTCGAGTTTTAAAATTTCGTAGCAAAATAATAAACTTTTTATTAGTAACTCATTAGGGGAAAAAACATCGCTTTTTATACCTCTTGAAATACTGATTTTTGAGAGGTAGTTTGCTCCTCTTTTTTCATTTCTTTGAAAAAAATCATCTTCGAATTCCGTTGTTTTATGCCTCTGGAATACTAATTTTTGAGAGCTGTTGCCCTCGCTTCGCTCGGCCTGTTTGCTTTCTACGATCGTTTTTAAATTTTAAAGAAATCATCATTCGAAATTTAAAATTTTGAAGCAAAATTGGTAAACTTATAACTGTAACTCTTCACATGAAATATCATCGTTTTTTATAGTTTTGTTTGCCTGCGTATTTCATATTTCAAAAATTTTGAGTTGGAAATTTCAAGGCGAAAAAAAATCCACGTGTTGGCATTTTTATGTTTTCTTCTCCCCCTCTCCCCTGATGAAAAACGACTTCAGTACGGTTCATTTAGAGTTTGTGTTTTTAATTTTGGAGCGGTTGGTATCCTTTGTTTCAGTTTTTTTTTTTCATTTCATCAACTTTTTTCTATTTTCGTAATCTAATCAAAATTGATGTTTTAGTTGTTAGTTTCATAAAAATATTCCAAATGAAAATAATTTCGAAGTTTTTTTTCAATTTTTTGTAGCAAATACAATAATTGTGTTGATATTTTGGCCCAAAACACTTGAATTCGATAATATTGAGGTCCTTTTTTAGTCCTTTTTTGGTGAAAAATGTTCCTTAAATTCCTTTTTTTTTTTTCAAAATTCAGTTGAGATGCCTGTATTATTTGAAGCTGGTCTGCGAATTTTTCGTGATGACGTTCGCCAGACAGATCATCGGGAGAGCGAGGAGAGGGATGGCAAAGCCCCAAAATTTTCGCCTAAATGTAAAAAAATGTCAAATATCATGTGATCTATCGTTTTATACGTTTTCGATAGCGCTGAATACGAATATCAACTAATTTTTTTGATACGACTTCTCCAATCCCTCCCTCCCACCATCTTTCCCTTGGACCCCAAATTTTCTGAAAATTGAAAAAATCTTGTGACATATGGTTTATTAGGTTTTCGCGAGTGCTGAATACGAATACCAACATATTTTTTCGATTTTACCTTCCCAACCACCCCCCCCCCATCGGCCTTCAAAATTTTCAAAAAATTGAAAAAAATCTTGTGACATATGGTTTATTAGGTTTTCGGGAGTGCTGAATACGAATACCAACATATTTTTTCGATTTTACCTTCCCAACCACCCCCCCCCATCGGCCTTCAAAATTTTCAAAAAATTAAAAAATCTTGTGACATAAATGGTTTATTAGGTTTTCGGGAGCGCTGAATACGAATATGAACTCATTGTTTTTCTTGAACTTCGCGAACACCCCTCCCCCCTTCCACCTAACTTTGGTCCTTCAAATTCCTAAAAATTAGAAGAGAAGCGATGTACTTACAAATTGTTGCTATTTTGAACTCGAATATTGACTCATTTTTCCGGTCTGACCCTTCTGAACTTGGTAATTCCTTTCGAGTTCGAATACCTGCTCGTTTCTGAAATACGACCCATACAGTCAGTCTCTTCCTACCCTCCTGCATGATTTCCCGATAAAACGCTAAAAATTATGAAAAAATTGTACGAAATGTCGATTCTGACCAATTTTGAGTTTCGGTAAGCGCCCAGCTGCTGACTTTTTTTCTCGAAATGTGACGAAGTGAGATGAACTGTTGTCATTTTTCTTGCCTATTTTTCATTTTGATTCGTCGCCTTCAGTCCTTCATTATGTTTTGAAGTCGGAGAACGATCGTACATTACGAATGCATTATTCGTTCTGTCGTCTGATATTGTTGAAAATGTCATCGAGAAAAATGACTCTTATTCATACGCGTACGTACAAACGTAAGTGGCACTGGCTGCAGCAGTGCTCGTATTAACACGACGAAGCGTCGTTTGCGATTTTAATAAATCCGACGCCATCCACCGTGCGTCGCATACTTTCACAATAGCCAAAAAGAAACACACGCAGAAAGGCCTACACGTATTCGGATACATTTCACTAATGAACGTACATATGTATATACGTGAGTATATGCATTTGTGTACAATGTAGCCTATATACATTTATACAGTGTGTACTCGCATTAAATTATGAGTTTTTGAAAAGCGCGCGAGCGAGAAGGAGAGTATATGGGCGCGCGCACAGGCGTCCGCGCGATGGTGAGAGAAAGAGAAACGGGCCAAGCATTGAAAGTTGATAATCGACGATGCGAAACCGTAAACCATTAATTTATTCGGAAGCCGCTTACTTATCGCGAGAATGTTTTGAGAAATGAAAGGAGGCGCGTGCATTTCTGCGTTTCGTGTGCCTTGTGACTTTTCCATCAATTTTGTCGCCCTTTGCACCCGCGTGTTGTAGCATAATAGGTAGCGGTAGCTAGCTTTTTGGGCTCTCTGAGAGAGAAAGATAGTGAGAGACACGGGGGGGGGGGTGTTGTCTATACACTCAGATACAGCTGCGGAGGCTGTGACAGTGTCTAAAATCGTATAGATCTCGTATACCTAACCTATGTAAAATCTCGTAGGTGCCTATAATATCGTATGTATTTGCTCGCGACCTCTCGGCTCTCTTGCTCTACAGCGAGCTTCGTCGATTCTCGTTTCCTCCTCGTCCTCACCACTCACCATTCACATAGTCTTCGTCGTCGTCGCAGAGCTTATGATTATTTAAGCGGATGCTCGATACGAGTATAGCTAATAACAACGTTAATGCTCTCCATTCAATTTGTGTTTGTCTTTTGTATGTATATAGTACCGTAGTAGTAAAGGTACTATATACAAAGTATTTCTCGCTCTCGTTCGTCGTATACGCAGTCGTTCGTACTACAAGAATTTCCCAACGTCGATGTATCTTATACGAGGTACTACATACATACATACGTACATAACATACTACATAGACATACAATTACGAGTACGATCCTCCACACACACACAAATACAACGACAACTTATACACAAACACATACATATTGTATGTTAAAATATATAAGGGATTCGCGGATGCGAAATTTGGTGTACGAGTACCACGTTTTTTGGTAAAGACGAGCCGAGTGTACTGGCGCAATTATTCACCTCCTGCGACGTTTCACTCGATCTTGTGCTGTAATATTGAAAAGAAAAATGAGAACTCGAACTTGCTGCTTTTGACTGCGATTCAAATTTATTTTATTTTCATTTTACCACCGCCGCCGCCGTCTCCGAATGATTTGAATAATAGAATAAACGTGACGTCATAACGTTACAAGGGAAGAAGTACATTTCTATGTACATCATTTGTCGTATGCCATTCGCGAGCAAAAACTCACCCCCGTTGCTGCCCTCCCCACAGCCCTCCTTCGTCGGCTTATTTATTTTGTTCTATTATACAGCGACTTGATCCTCAGCTCGTCTCGCGTTCTCGTTCTGCTTCTTCTTATACACTGCTGAACCGCGAGTCTCTTTCGCTTTTTAATAGAATTTTTGCCATTTATGCCCCCTCTGCCCCCCGCCTCGCTGCTGCCATTCTGTGACGCCACTCCGCACCGTGCAGCGAGCTCCGAGTATTATTCGATTTAGGTATATTCGCGTTATTTATACGCGTAATTTTATTCGAAAAATGTATCTGATTTGGAAAGAAAGGCAAAAATTATATTGACGTTGGAATGCTATTAGAGTTGTGTGTGTTTTGAAGAGTTGTGTAGAAAATAGGGATGCTGTTTTGAGAAAAGCGTGAAAAATTCTTTGGTGGGTGTTTCAATCTATACATTTATATGATCCGAGTGTGGGAATGAAAGAAAAAAAATGAGATTTTTCATTGAATTTTGACAGTTTTCACCAAGAGCCTTGAAAAATTCGTATTTTAAGAGGTGAAAAACACAAGGTTTTTTAATAATTTTGTTCATTTTTGTGCTCCAAAATTTTAGAATTAGAATTTTGAGGTTTTAAAAATTTCAAATTCATTTTTGAAAATGAAAAGCAAACAGACCTGAACGAAGCAAGGGCAAAAGCTTGTTTCGAGAAGTAAAAAAACAATGTTTTTTCAGGTGAAAGGTGTATTTGATTTGATTTCAACATTTTTGTGTTCTCGACCTGTTTAAAGGTGTTATCCACGTTTGATTCGGCTTCCTCGAGGGTGTGATTTTTTTTTTATCAACAGATTTATGAGGAAAAATGTCAAAAAATCAAAAACTTTCTTTGAGCGGGGGGGGGGGTTCTCCCCAAATTCGATTTTCACCATCCGAGTCACTCTGGAGCCTATGATGTAATTTTCGATTTTTCAAACATTTTTTTCAATTCTCTTAAATTCTAAAGACATCTAAAATCGTGCTGAAAATTTGAGAATGACTCTAATTTCGTGAAATTCGAATTCGTGGAGTTTGCTCAATTCTAGGCAAACGGCAATTCTTTAGCAGCCCTAACTGGGTTCTCCGTCTTCTAGAAGCATTTCAAACTTTTGGAGAACTCAAAACAGACAGAACTATAGTAACATTTGGTTCGGGGGGGGGGGGGGTTGACGTCAGTTTCAAGAATAATTTTCATCATTTTTATAGTCCGGCATAATTTATCACCTGTCAAAATTTCAAGTGCTAAAGTGCGTTTTTCGATTTTTGGTGAATTTTTGAAAATACAGATTTAGGTAGGCCAAAAATGAGGGGAAAATCAAAATTTTACCAAATTGACCAAGAAAGCTGAAATTTGGGATGTATCCTATTTTCGACATGCCAAATCGATTAGAAACGGTTTCAACCGGTTTTGAGCAGTTCTGGAGTCTCCAGCAGCTTTTGAAACTCGAAATTCCCACGAAATTCCATCTAATTGGAGTTGTAAAGCTGAAATTTATTCTAAGAACTAATTGCAATACGCTACGAAGAACTGCAGGTGAATTTCAAGTCGTTTTGGAGCCTCCAGACACTTTTTGAAAATTCCTGAAGCCTCCAGCAGATGTTTGAAATTTTAAATTTTCACAAAATTTCATCAAATGGAAATGGAAAGCTGAAATTTACTCTACACTCCAATTTTAACACCCTCTGAAAATGACTTCAAGTGGGTTCAAGTCATTTTAGATCCTCCAGCGACTTTTTTGAAAATTAGTGGAGCCTCCAGTACATTTTGGAAAATTACATCAAACTGAGATAGAGAGTCGAAATTCATTCTGAAAACTGATTTCAATACGCTACAAAGTTGACTGCTGGTGGATTTCAAGTCGGTTTGGAGCCTCCAGCGACTTTTTGAAAAGTTGAATGGCGTTTTTTTGGAAGATTGAAATTTCCTAAAAGTAGCTGGAAGCTTCAAAACCATTTGAAACTACCATGTAGTCTTCGAAGTAAATTTCAGTAATGTTGGGGAAATTTCCAGTATTAAAAATCTACTGGAGGCTCTAGTAATTTTCAAAAAAGTCGATAGAGGCTCTAAAATGACTTGAACCCACCTGAAGTCGTCTTCAGAGGGTGTTAAAATTGGAGTGTAGAGTAAATTTCAGCTTTCCATCTCCATTTGATGAATTTTTTTGAAAATTTAAAGTTACAAAAATCTGCTGGAGGCTCCAGTAATTTTCAAAAAAGTCGCTGAAGGCCCTAAAATGACTTGAACCCACTTGAAGTCGTCTTCAGAGGGTGTTAAAATTGGAGTGTAGAGTAAATTTCAGCTTTCCATCTCCATTTGATGAAATTTTATGAAAATTTAAAGTTTCAAACTTCTGCTGGAGGCTTCAGGAATTTTCAAAAAGTCGCTGGAGGCTCCAAAACGACTTGAAATTCATCTGCAGTACTTCGTAGCGTATTGCAATTAGTTTTTAGAATAAATTTCAGCTTTACAACTCCAATTAGATGGAATTTTGTGGGAATTTCGAGTTTCAAAAATCTGCTGGAGGCTCCAAAACTGCTCAAAACGGGTTCAAACCGTTTCCAATCGATTTGGTATGTCGAAAATAGGGTATATCCCAAATTTCAGCTTTCTTGGTCAATTTGGTAAAATTTTGATTTTTTCCCTCATTTTTGGCCTAAATTGGATTTTCAAAAATTCACCAAAAATCGAAAAACGCACTTTAGCACTTGAAATTTTAACAGGTGATGAATTTTTGCTTGATCTTTCGATCTACCTTTGTAAGGTTTGAAAAATTTCGTGCAAGTCCTATGTTGAATCGCAAAATCTGCGATTTCGGCTGACCTGTCAGTCAAAATGGCCGCCATTTTGTAAGTAAGGCCAACTTTTTTTGGGGCAAATTTTCTTTAAAATGTTCCTTAGGATGTCCCCTTTAAGAAAAAAGTTGTCCCGGAGGATCGGCTGGGTGGGAGGGGGGGGGGGTGCACGGTGCAATCACTCCTATTGTCATACGTATGCCGGACTATTACTGAATAAGTACTTACATGTTATTTTTTGTTTCAAAAAAGCATCAAATCTTCTCCTAAAACAGTCGATTTAAGATTTCAAAAAATTCGTCAAAAATCGAAAAAACAATATGAGCAGCTGAAATTCAGGTTATGGGGGGAGGAGGGACAAAATTTCAGACTATGATCATTCTCAAAATCACGGTCCCATCGGAGACGGATAACTGGAAATGTTTTCTAGTCACAAGTGGCAAAAAATTAGTTTAATTGAAAAATGACCCCACTTTAAGGACCGTTGGTTCGGCTCCTGTACGGCTGGGGTGCTTGAAATTTTTCTCAGTGGTTCCAAATAAAGAGATATGCTGTTTTTCCGAGTTGAAACTTTGATATAGCCTTTTTGTGTGGTAGGGGAGTGACAATAAGTATTTATATATCGACCTTGCTGAGGAATGGCTCGATTCATCGATTGAAATCAAGTTTTCTATCTTACCTGTACCTAAGTATACTTATGGTGAAGTGCTTATGGCTCATTTTCACGTCATTTTTAGCTGCAAATCCCGGGTCATATTTCTTGAACAATCAAATCAACCTTCAACGAGCAAAGAGCCTTTCAGGATTACCTATAGATAGTGAGATCCGCTCTTTCTCCGATTTTGACGAAACTCATCCAAAATGATAGTTTTAATGTAAAATCATCCCAAAAAAGTTGTTAAGTAGACCCCCCCTCCCCTACCCCGACCCAAGAAATGTGCCCATACGGGCTCAAAATTCAAAATTCTCGTTCTTCGGCCGGAGAGGTGGTGGTTCAAAAATTTTGAAACTTCCACAGGAAATAGTCTCTAGGTAGATGCGTGTGTGAAATTCTTCTCAAAAAAAATTTCATATTTTGGAGGTGTTTTGAGGGGTTTGCAAATTTTAAAAATTCGTAAAAAAAATGCTCAAAAAATCAAAATCTTGCAGCATACGAAGTTGGGAATCAATCTGTTCGAAACTCAAAACTCACAAAATTATCCGTTTACCCCTCAAAATCATATAGTTCTAGGCTGCAGCCCCCTGGGGTGAGTTGAAATCATATTTTATATGTGTTGTAAAATCATATTTTCTTAATACAAGTCAAAAAATATGTCAAATTTTATCGAAGGTCGATTACCTACTGCACTGGAGTCTTATTTTTTCCCACATTCAAAATATCTACTAAAAACAAAAATCTCTCACAAACGAATTAATAAGACTGAAGTATCCATACTGGCAAATGAAATTATGAAGTTTAGAGTCATCTAGTGTCATAAATCCTTTTACGTCTTCATCTTCATTTATTATATGTAGTCGACTGTGCGAATAAATTACTCATTATCGTACATGTCGAATCAAAAATCTTCCACCGATGGCGCGAGCTGATAAATGCGCTGCTCGAATCGAGCTAATTATTTTTTTTCTCCTTCGAATTGAGACGCCAGTGTAGTAATTGAAACAAGGGCAACTTGAATTTATTCCCAAGAGTTGCGAACCATCTTGGTAATTCATTGAAACGTCAGTTTTTCCTACAACTATGCTGGTTTTTTTTGCCTCTTCTGTTCGTTTTTTTGTTACCGGTTTAATCGACGAGATGACAAATTATAAATATTAAAATGGTTTAAAAAACAAGAAAGTCGTCGATGAAATAATCGAGTGCATGCGAAACAGAATTGAGAAAAGAAGTAGAAAAAAAAATAGGTAACGAGGAAAAATGCATGATTTCTATGAAACGTAACGCGAAACGCTGCAGCGCAGCGCGATGGTGGAGTATTTATTTTCCGGCCGAATGGCTCCATCAGAAAACGACTATCGCACAAATTAATTGACATTCAAATAGTCGAATGACGCATATGCGACATTTAACGAATTTTAATCAACTACACTATCGGCTTGGGCATTTCGCATCTTATGCTATGTATATGTATAGGTATGGTATATAATCTACGTGTAGTTATATAGCGACCGATTCCGATTGATGCCTGGTAATGTCATTGTTACGGTGGACGCGATCATTCAAAATTAATGATTAATGACAATAAAATTCAACCATCGTGGCAGGTAGCTTTATACGTACGAGTAGCTCTGACCACGATGACAAAATGATACATCATCGCGAGCTGACCATCGGTCTATCCAAATCGATTAAAACCAAAGTTAATTAATCCGTTTCGCGACTTATTAACGACCAGTAGTCGGCTACTCGTAGAAGGCAAAGCGAGGGTATGTAATTTGGTAGGTACCACCATCGTCGTTGAAGACGATGACGACGATGGGGGCGATGGTGGCGCGGATACACTTTTGCTTCTCTATAATAAGGAAGTGTTCTTCTTCATTGTGGCTTTAGGCTTTTGTACACTATACAAATGTGGAGGAGAAGATGCGACAATGCGAGAGTTTCTTATAAATCGAGACTTAGGTATGAGCGACATCGACGTCGTATCGCCGGTATTTATTTTATATCGTATTTTTTTTTTTATTTTTATCACGATGACACGCGTTAAAAAATTTGTCAAACCGTATCAAGTGATCGTGATCGGTTACATTGGGAAAAATAAATATAACGAATGATCCGTCACGCTGTGTCCGAAATACTACACCGACAACAAACTGTCTTTTAACATCTTGTTCTGGTGTGTACTTTACGTAAATGTACTCGTACTGTAGATGTACTCGTACCTTTACCTAGGTATATTGCCGTGTCGTCTTGGTCGGATTCGCTGACGCGCGAAAATCCTCCAACTGTGTTGTTGTTGTTGTTGTTGTTATGTCGTTACATCGAGTGATAAGGATGCAGGCAATTAAATGCTTCGAATGTAATTTAAGTTAAACGAATGAGTAGATGTGGTGACCGTGATTTCATCTCACCAATAGTCGTGGTGGCAAATGTCAGACTCTTTGACAGTTTATGGAAAAAAATGAAAATCTTACTGTTTTCCATTTAAGGCCATATTGTCAGAAAAAAGCGCGCCTTTTTCGAATTTTTGTGAAAAAAAACGATTTTTTTTTTACAGTTTTTAGTTAAAAAATGAGAATGTTGCCAAAAATGAATATTTTCGCTAATTTTCGGCAAAAAACAGGACTCTGCCAAATTTGACAAAAGGCGAGATTTTTTGCAGTTTTGGACCGAAAGCGAGAATGAATTGGACAGTTTGAATCCTCAGGAGGATGTCAGGAATTTTTATCGACTTTTCTTTAGTAAAGTAGAGTACTGTATTTGTTGCGATAGTGAGGGGAGTGACGTTTCTTTAAATGGCTGAACCGATTTCGATAAAGTTTGAAATCTCGCTAGGCCTTCACGATTCCTACAGAGTACTAATATGACCCTCAATTTTTGGCGAATCATTCATGAACGAATTCATAAATTTTTTGAAAGAACCATTCGCCAATGAATCAATCAATTCCGTAATTTATGAATCAATTCGTTCGCGAATGATCCACAAAAAATGATTCAATTCGTTTGTGAATGATTCACCAAAAATTAAGTAAATGAATCGATTTGTTCGCGAACGAGTCACTTATTCGTTCGTGAATTATTCACCTAAAATTGAGTAAGTGAATCGATTCGTTCGCGAATGAGTCACTTATATGTAGGTACGAATCAGGAGGATGTCAGGAATTTTTATCGAAATTTCTTCAGAAAAGTGGAGTACTGTACCTATTTGTTGCGATATTGAGGGGAGTGACTTTTCTTTAAATGGCTGAACAGATTTCGATGAAGTTTGAAATCTCACTAGGCCTTCACGATTCCTACAAAGTACTAATACGACACTCAATTTTTGGCGAATCATTCATGAACGAATTGATCAATTTTTTGAAAGAACCATTCACCAACGAATCAATCAATTCTGCAATTTATGAATCAATTCGTTCGCGAATGATTCACAAAAAATGATTCAATTCGTTCGTGAATGATTCACCAAAAATTGAGTAAGTGAATCGATTCGTTCGCGAACGAGTCACTTATAAAAATCAATTTGTTCGTGAGAATGATTCACCTAAAATTGAGTAAGTGAATCGATTCGTTCGCGAATGAGTCACCTATACGAATCGGTCACTTATACGAATCGATTCGTTCGCGAACAAGTCACTTATACGAATCGATTCGTTCGCGAACGAGTCACTCATACGAATCGATTCGTTCGCGAACGAGTCACTCATACGAATCGATTCGTTCGCGAACGAGTCACTCCTACGAATCGATTCGTTCGCGAACGAGTCACTCATACGAATCGATTCGTTCGCGAACGAGTCACTCATACGAATCAATTTGTTCGCGAATAATTCAGTAACTATTGATCAACTTGTTCGCGAATGATTCACCTAGAAATCAATCAGTTTGTTCAATCGCCAACCGGTGGTGAATGATTCGATTTGATTCACTTCGCTTGAAAACAGATCAATTCCTGTACAATAGTTTCACAAAAACCGAATCAATCGTAAATTAATTGATCCGTTTGCGAATGATTCACCAAGAAATCAATCAATTTATTTAATCGCCAATCGTTCGTATAAATGATTCGATTCGATTGTAAACAGATCAATTGCTGTACATACGAATATTTCAAAAAAAGTGAATCAATTCGTTCGTAAAAGATTTTTATTTGAAGAAAAGTCGGTCTTCTCACGCTAAATGCGTGAGTGTTTTTTTCCCTGGTTAATATGTATTGTACCTACTCATTCCCCAGTTTATTTGAGAGATGTTTAGTGATCATTCGAACTCTCACCAGCGACATTATGATCAATTTCAGCCATTTTTTTGTGTGAAATTTAAAAAATTGAAGACGATTAACGTAGCTACCTGCAGCTTGAGGATGTAAAGTAAAATTAGTTACGAAAATGAGCCATTAATATCGATTGAGAGAGTCAAAATCAAACGTGGATAGACCAGATTTTGCGAAATTTCAATATTTTCCCTGGGAAGGAAGTTTATTAAAACTTCAATCTGCCCTCTGCCCAAATAGCGTTTCAGGGAAATGAGTCTCCCTGACTTTCCTCGAGTTTTCCAGAAATAGTTTTCAAGGTATAAATGAATTTCCAACTGCCGAAAAAGGTTTAGAATTTTCTAAATTTTTGATGAAGATAATATTATGTTGACCTACATTAATCACGTTGTATTTTTTATTTGTTTGTTTCAGGTGAGTTCACATTTTTGATGTAAGATTGATGGAATATGTACATATACTCGTACGAGAGTCGGTGAGTTGATGATTTTAAACATGTACAAATTGTGAATTATGGAGGGAAAACTGCTCTGGGGGAGGCGAAATAGAAAATGATCACGAATTTCGAATTCAGCACTTCTGCTTTGAATGAGCAGAAATGAATGAATAAAGCATCTATCCAAAGTACATTTCCGCTTCAGAAATTCAGAATTTGAGAAAAAACTTCATGTTGTATAGAGTCCTCTAAAATTGGAAAAAATTTTTAAAAAAATGAAAAATGGAACCCTTTAGAGCATTTTTTGATCATTTTTCATCTCATGGTCAAAATCTTTCTATAAATAACCCATTTTTCGAGGAAAAACTTCCCTTGGCCCCTCAAATAACAACGTTGGTATACCTAGAGCTCTTGAAGTTGAGGAAAAAATTAAATTATGAAGTTTTTTTTTCAATTTTTAATTTCGGTGTCAAAATTCTTGTACAGAACCAACCATATTTTCATGAAAAACCATTTTCATGTAAAACCACCCTTGGGGTCTTCCAAGCAGTGTTGATGAGTGGGGAGGAGCCCCGTAGAAGTATCAACGTTGTTTGGGGTCAGGGGAAGGTTTTGCATGATAAAAGGGTTTGTTTAGAGAAGTGCTGACGCGAATGGGATTTTTTTCAACAATTTATTACTGATTTTTTTTTGTTCTATTCTTTTTGATTTACTACAATGGAGGTTCAATATTCAAGAGAGCAAAGATATTTTGAGGGTTCAGTTTTTTTTCCAAAGGGTTACCTATTTGAAAGATTTCTGTGGCAAAAATGGGAAATTTTGTATTTTTCGCTTTTCTTTAGGTGATGAAAAGCTCTTAACCTTTTTTAGAAGGTGGGGGGGGGCTTGTGAGATAAATGAAAAAATTATGAGATTAAAATCTTCAAATCTTGAACCCTAACCTGATTATATTGTACGAGGGAAAAGGAAAGCGCGTTATAACCTATTCTCACACAGATACCTACTAGGTATGTACATTTATGTATAAAGACTAAAGAGTAACTTGGTCTCGGTACCGAACTCCTATTTCTCATGCTCATCGTTGAGAAGCTCAAACCCGTGACCAATATTATAAACGAAGCGATGTTTTCGCGCTGAAATTTTATGAGAATATTCGTGGCCGATGAATTATTTAGCTGTCAAGTTTGAAAGTTGTAAGTAGTAAGATCTGTGAAGAAAGGGAAAAAATTAGCCTAGTAAACTGTTGGTTGGTTTGTTTGTTCGCGACTATGCGATAGTTATACGTTACGTGATAGTATTCATCATCACGAAATTAAGGAAGTCGTTAACCATCTGCGATTGTTTCATTCGTATAAATACTTACGAACCGGTTAATTATAACTAATTTTCTTTTATCGTAATGTCAGAAGTGCAACGTTTTTAAAATATATATACCTAGGAGTAAGCTTATAAGCAAAGCAGATAGCGTAGAATAAATATCTACTTATACCTATATTTAAAATCGTCCGTGGCATCGCGTCGGTTAGGTACCTCTCTATCTATTGCTTGCTGTTGCTCTTGCTGGCATTTGTTGTTGGCGCTCTGTGCTGATCATAGAGTGATACCGAGACCGACCTAAACAATAACGCGAAATAGATCGCCTCTGGGAAAATATTCGTCGATTAAATGCGCTTCATCTTGAAGGATGTTTACTTATATTATTCTCTATTCTATGTTTACCTACATTTAAATGTGAGAGCTATGCTTGAGAGGTGCTAGTACCATCTGGAATTCGATAAATTTTATTTTAATTTGAAACGAACACCTTGATGAATATTTTATAGCTATATTATTGCATTACGAATGCATTGTTTTATAATACATAATATTTCGAATCGACTGCTATACGATCATAAATTCGGGGCAATTTAGTGCGAAATTGATATTTTAATAATAATGATGGGTTCATAATGTTATTCGCTTTTGAGGGATGTACAAAGAGGGGGGGGGGAGGGGAATTTGTTCCAGTATAAATTTCTTGGAAGGCTCGGGATCTCGTTCAAATTCCAACTTTCAGTTCATTAAAATTAGATTTTTTTCATATGACCAGATTGATGAACTCCTCGTTTTAAAAAGTTTGTTCAAAAATTCACGAATAATTATGAACTTTTTTGTCCATTTCAATTCAAAAAAACTGAAATGCCCACCTTAGTTATGATTTTTTTGCGAGAATTTTTAAATCTTAGGGGTGAGGAGGAGGAGGAGGATGGTAAATGAAGCTAGTCCTGGTGGACCCATTTCGATTTTTAATCGAGTGTGAAATCATTATACCTAAATGCATTGGAAATATGTAGAACTAACAAATAATAATGTGGGAAAAAAGAGGAAAAAGATTGATACAAAAAGACGTGAAAGAAGAAAATTTGACTTACTTAAAGGGAATTATCTTCGTGTTGATTTCAAACAATGAAAGAGCCAGAGGTTACACCTTTTCCCGCCGCACAACAAGTGCTTCGCGTGATACGTCTGTCACTTTTCTCAATCTTTTGCTAATAGGTTTTAATTTCTATTCGCATACCTACTCTTCGAGCTATCGGCTTCGTTCTGTTGGTTCAAGTAAAGCACAGTTCGACTCGTGGAATTTCAGCAGGTAGTAAGGCAATCAGTCGATTTAATTTGAGTAGTAATACCTAGTTGTAAAACTTTGAGAATAATTTTTTAAACATAAAACAATTACCTTCACTTTTTTTTTCGAAAAATTCCTTGCCAGTATTCCAAGTAGAGTCAAAGACAACTCACTTGACCGCAGAGGTATCTCACTCCAAAATACATCTCTAGCTGAAATTTCAGCTGGTGGAGTCAAATTTTTTGCCGGAGTTGTCCAACAGTCCCAAGTTTTTCTAAAATCGTGTAAAAGTGAAAGTTTTATGCCAAAATTATCAGGAAAAAGTTTGTTTTTTGTGCCAAAATGATCAGAAACTGATATTTCCGCTAAAACTGTCCGAAAGTCTCATTTTTTGTCAGAATTATCAGAAAACTTTCTCAAAATTGCAAAAAAAATCCCTTGTTTTCTGCCAAAATTATGAAAATGAAACCAATGTTTTTTTGGTCAAAATCGTCAAAAAGTCTCATTTTTTGTGCTCAAATTATCAAAAAATTCCAACTTTTGCAAAAAGTGCAAAAAATTCTTATATTTTGCCAAAAACGCCCTATTAATTTTTGCCATTATGCTGTCGAAAAAGTCAAATTTTTTTCAAAATGAATTTTTTTGGTAATAATGTTGGAAAATCTGGTTTTATACTCAAATTGCTGAAAAAATTTCCGCGTTCTGCCAAAAATTGACCCGAATTTTTTCAAAATCGTCAAAGAATTTTTTTTATCAAAATTATCAGAAACTGACATTTCTGCCAACACTGGACTCAGCAAGTCTTTATTTTTTGTCGAAATTGTCCATAATATTGCGTTAAAGCCACATTTTTTTGTCAGAATAAATTGTCAAAAAAGCTTTCTCAAAATGGCAAAAAAGGCCTGTTTTTTTTAAATCGAAATCGTCAAAAATCTCATTTTTTACCAAAATTATCAAAGAATTCCAACTTTTGCAAAAAGTTTAAAAATTCGTATTTTTTGTTAAAAACATCCATTCTTTTGATTTTTGCCATTATTGCTGTCGAAAAAGTTTTATTTTTTTGAAAACGAATTTTTTTGGTAAAAATTTTGGGAAGTTCGATTTTATGCTCAAATTTCTGAAAAAAGTCCCATGTTCTGCCGAAATTGTCTCTTTTTCCAAAATTGTTAAAAAGTACCCTTTTTTGTCAAAATTGTAATTGTCATACAGATCCATTTATGTCAAAATTGCCAACAAGTTCCAATTTTTTTCTGAAATTACCAAAATGTCTTTTTTTGCCAAAATTGTGAAAAGGCGAACTGTTTTTTAAAATTAAAATCGTCACTTAGTTATGATGCTAAAATTGGCAAGAGGTACCTGCTCTGCCTTAACGTACCTAAAGTATCGACTTTTTGCCTTGGCTGTGTCAAAATTCCTGTGTATTTTTTTTTTCAAATTGCCTAATGAAAATCTTGATGGGCCAAAAAAAGTTCAATTTTCTTTCAAAGCACAAGCCCTGATTTTGGTCGTATTCAAGTAGATCTTCAAATGGGTCTTTTAAAGAGGGTTTTTGCTCTAGTCATTATTGTCGAATTTTGAAATAGTCCAATTTGCTAGGTCATAAAATAGGCAAACTTTGTACTCGATTCATAAAAAATAGAAAATTGAAAAATTAAAGGACGATATGTATTTACATAAATCTGAAAGAATCGTGTGCTGCTCACCTGATTCGTCTTCTCTTATACATAGTACGTACGATATTTTATGTCAAGATATGTATGTGATATGAAAAGGGGAAAATACGTTTGGAAACACCTTCGTGAAGATTTTCCAATCGCCATTTTTAAAATAATACGAGTAATGGAGGGTGCGGCCAAGCTTATTTTCACGACAAATGATAACTTTCGTATAGCTTACATAGTTGTATCGCTGTGTGTGTGTTTAGATATACGAGATATAATATATCGCTGGTATATATTACATCATGTAGAAGGTAGGTACTCCATATAGCGAGCCCGTTATAACAAAAGAGGGTTTCAACTTTTCACCAAATATATCCACATCCAGCCAGCGTTGCTCGCTTTTTTTCCTCCTTTCTTTCGGCGGTGGATTTTTTTTTTTCCTTTTTCATTTATTATGTCGTATGTATCATATGGTATATGTATTTTGGAAAGGAAACGGAAAAATCAAACGTCTCTAAATCAACGTATTTATTTATTATTATAATTTTCAAAACATAAAACCATTTCCTTTTGTCGTTTATTTGGACTGTTAGTTCGGAAAGGAACGCTTGTAGACGCGGATTTTTATGTACGTCGATTTTTACGTTAGACGCGTTCGTCGCAGCAACGTCGTATTATATCGGAAATGATTAGCATTACAAAAATCATTTCATTTCGCTAACGTTTTCATTTTTGCGTCAAGTTTGATGTATGAGGTTTTTTTTCGGATGAAGGCACTGAAGGCGTGTATAGATTGCGTATTATTTGCTCCTCAAAAAACATTCCATAATGTACAATTGTACATGTTTGGGTGATCATGAACGGTGAAATGGGCAGTTGCACTTGAGAAAAGCAGGATATTGAAATAGTAGTAAAAAGAAATAATCATTTTGAACTGTTTTTCTGGGAAAATTTTGCTCTCGAATAATTCTTACGCGAGAGAGAAAAGCAGGATACTGAAATAGTAGTAAAAAGAAATAATCATTTTGAACTGTTTTTCTGGGAAAATTTTGCTCTCGAATAATTCTTACGCGAGAACCTGTTGAGGGGGAGGGGCGAATTTTTGAGAATTTAAAATTGACCATTTTCAACGATTCATGCTTCAAAAAAAAGGTGTGTACTAATTCAGTGAAAAAAATGAAGGAAATTAGTCCTGAAACTGATATCGAGTCCCCCCCGCCCTTAAATGTCACCATTCCGAGCCATTCTGGAGCCTCCGGCGCAATTTTTGATTTCTCCTGAATTGTAAAATTTCTCCAGATATAATTTGGGTTACTAAAATTTGAGTTGTGGCTTTACTTTCGACTGGTTTAAAGAGTTTAACCGCATTTTGAGCCGATTTTCACTTTCTAGGCGGACACCTCGAGTGTGTTTTTTTTTACCGTGGGATAAAAATTGCTTGAAAAAATATGATATGAGGTTCGGACATAATTCCTATTACACTCTTGTATAAAGGCAGATAATAGGAAAGCAAAACACCTGATGGCGCCGTCGCCATCAAACCTCGTGTGAATAACCTCGACATCTAGAATTTAGACCGATAATTTCTCGAAAGGAAAAAAAAAATACCAAATACCTATGTGGCTATACGAGCTTCCACAAACCGACCATCAGCAGACCAGCCAGTCTCAGTCGACTATATTTTGAAATGTTATAATTATAATTACGCCGATATGTTGTTTTCTTATTGTCCATTCGAGTAATATACGTATATATCACATCGAGTATAGGTTACTATAAGTACATATTTTTGAGTCAATTTGCAACAATTTCATTATACACTTAATAAATGACTTGAAAACATTCTGACGTGTTTATTGTCAGTACTGGCAATCTTTGAGTAAACTTACTGAATGAAAGGATGCTGCACTTTCAAGTAGGTCTAAACTATAAAGGTGTATTTATCCACTGGATGTCTGAGAGTAGACGTTTGACGGCGGTTGAGCTCATCATTAATATCACCTATGAAATGGGCCATTCATTTCTAACGTAAGGTGTATTTACCTAATTGAACACAGCCTATTAGGCAAATCATAACAGGGCGTCTAACTGTCCTGCAAGTCTTGCAATTATCATAAGTACCTACTTTTCAACAATTTTATCGAAAAGTCTTGCTTTTTTCTCAATCAAACTTGTATTTTCATTGATCTTCCTTTTTTGTGAAATTTTGAAAAAATTACGTTGTTTATTCCACCGTACTTATGAAAAAATTTCGTGTAAAAATAGTCCTTGGCAGATGGAAAAATACAAAAATTTTCAAAAAAATTTACGCCCAAGCGAAAAAAAAATCGTAAAATTGATCAAAAATTCATCAAAGCAGCTAATTTTTTCTACATTTTTTGGAATCATCAAATCCTTGGTAAAGTTACATTTCCCTGTTCTGTAATTCTTGAATTATGAATTTCCAAAACCTTTACTTTGCTTTGCTTTTTTTAAATTTGAATTTTGTATAGAAAACTCGCTTGAATATGGAAATTTTTTTTTTTGGTGAAAAAAATAACCTTTTTACATCAAAAAGTAGGTAATGTTTTTGAAAGCGAATTTTGAAATGTGTTTGCCCTCGCTTTGCCCGGCTTACTTTTCTTTGCTTTTTCAAAATTGAAATTTTCTATTTAATTATACATACATGTAGGTAACATAATTATGTATTATTCAAATCTGAAAAATTTCAATCTATGGTTAGTTTTTCTTCAAAAAAATGAAAAAGCGTTTAAAAAGCAGTGGCTCCACTTTTTGTGTAGAAAGGGTGGGAGGGAGGGAAGAAGAATGTGATAATTTCATGTAGGTACCTATGTATGTGCTCTTATTGTACATTCGGCTAACGTTGGTTTTTAAAACAATCCAAATGGATACATAAAATTGAAAAACCACCTTATGTGCTCTGATTGTACATTCAGCTAACGTTGTTTTTCAGAACCGCAAAACGAACACATAAATTTGTAAAACCACCTTATGTAATCTGATTCTACATCTAGCTAACGTTGTTTTTCAAAACAATCCAAACCAGGGTGTCTACCAGGTCGCTATAGCGTTAAAAGTCGCGAAAAGTCGCGATTTTGAAAATAGGGCGCTAAAGTCGCTAAAAGGTCGCGATTTTCGCTAAAAATACCAAAAAGTCGCTATAAATTGTCCAAACTTCAAATTTTAAAAACTTTTCGTATTATTATTCAATGTTAATGCTACTGCCAAATTAGCATTTTAAATAATCATAAAAATTCAAAATTTCAAAAGCTTTCGCCCTCGCTTCGCTCGGGCATATTATTTCGTTTTCTTTAGCCAAACGTTGAGTCTTGATGATAGAAAAATTGACTTCTCACATTAAAAATGATATTTTTTCACTTCTGGAGAATTGTGAATTTTCGTGTTACCAGTGCTTTTGCCCTCAGTTGGCTCGGTTCGTACGGGCCATGTAGGTGTATTTTTAGAAATATGTACCTATTGTAATATTTTGGAAATTATTGTTAGATTGCTGGAGGAGCAGGACCGGCGAGAGTTACCTAGGACTCGCTCATTCTGGAGGGTCCGACAATAAAGAAAGGACCCGTGATGGAAGAAAAACGTGTTTTTTTACTTTTCAAAAGTCAAATTTTCAAAAGCTTTTGCCCTCGCTTCGCTCGGGCTTGTTTTCTTTTCTTTTTACACATCGAAATTTCTGAAAAAATATCATTCAACTTTCAAAGTTTTGAAGTGAAAGAATGAACTTCTCGCTTAAACAAAAAGAAAAATTAGTGGTTGAAATGACTAGAAAAAGAACAATCGAAGAAATTGAAATTTTAGAACTGAAGAAAGTTAAGTAGATGAAAAAGGAAAAAGAAAAGCTCGAAAATTTGGATGACTATTTATGTCACATGGAAACTATTGAAAGTTGTCCAAACCTCCCCCCTCCCACCACCCAATAAGTGCAAATTTTATTGGAACCCAATTTTTTTCGTTAGAAAATGGGGGGGGGGGGGGGGTACTGAAAAAAAGTCGCGAAAAAAGGTTCTTCATAAATTTCTTTTCATGTTACATGGGAACTATTGAAAAATCCCATTTTTTTTGTTGAAAAATTGGGTGTGGGAACTGTTGAAAAAAACATTTTTACGTTGGAAATTTTTTTTTTTTGAGGGGGGGTACTTTTAACTGGAAAAAGTCGCGAAAAAAAGTCGCGAAAAGTCGCTATTTTTGAGAATTAAATTTTGGTAGACACCCTGCAAACGGATACATAAATTTGAAAAACCACCTTGTATGCTCTGATTCCACATCTAGCTAACGTTGTTTTTCAAAACATTCCAAAGGGATACATAAGTTTGAAAAAAACACCTTATGTGCTCTGATTGCACATTCAGCTAATGTTGTTTTTTAAAACAATCCAGACTGATGCATAAATTTGAAAAACCGCCTTATGTGCTCTGATTGTACATTAAGCTGGCGTTGACTTGTAAAACAATCCAAACTAATACACCAATTTGAAAAACCACTTCACTCGTAGGTACAATCTTACATGGAGAAAAATATCTTCAAAAAATTCGCATAATTATGTACTTGGAATAATTTCAAAAATCTGATGACATCCTGAAGATCTAATTTTTTGGGAGGGGGGGGGGAGATGGACACTACGAGTATAGTACAAAATTTGAAAGTGTGAAAAACTTGTTCAAAAAAGTACGAATTTTGGAATTTTTAGTCACCAGACACTCTACCCTGATGCCGAAAATATTGTAAATGCCAAGAAAGTAGGTACTTTTCAATATTGACCCCAAAATAGTCGAAAAAGTCGTAAAAAAAGCTTTAAAATGTCAGGAAAAGTCGCAAAAAAGGTTGCAAATTCGGAATTTTTGATAACCGTAGACACCCTAAAAAGGGCACAAGAAATCAACACAAAGAAAACGAAACTACCAAAGTTTCAAATTTCTTGAGAGTAGTTACTTCGATTCATACATTTTTTCATGTCAGATGGGATACGAACTGAAAGTTGGTCATTCGAAAATCCCTTGATAAAATGTAAAAAAGTGCAAGTAAACGTCATTAAAACTGCCGATTTTTTTAATGAAAAAATAAAGGAGGGTGGTGCTAAAGACAGAGAAGAGTAGGTATTTCAACTGTAAACTGAACAATTGAGAATATTGCCATTGCCATATATTTTCAATATACATAGACAGAAAGGCATATGGGCAGTTGACCATTTCAGCAATATCGTACACATTTTTCAAATTGCAACAACAACAGTAACGATTACGAAGTCTTAGGCAATGATACGTTCCTATATGAAAAATGCTGGAATACCATAGTCTTCTTGTATGTACATATTCACGTCGAAGAACGCGAGAAATAAGGCAACCAGCCAAGATAATTATAAGCGCTGTTCGGAATGAAATTTTGACGTTTCGAATGCTGCGTTCGCTGCTCTACTCTGCACTCTCGAAGCTAGCGCAAAGCAAAGAGCAACACGAAAAGCAAGATTGCTGGAAATAAAAATTACAAGTACGACGCGGCGGCGGCGGTGGCGGTCGCACGTCGGTGGGAAAATGTGAACGACCAAGCTAACAAAACGGATAATTCACGTAGTTATTACCGCCTGTTATATTATTATCTAATCAGAAAAAATAACAACTACGAAGCAAAATGGACGCAACACGCGAATCCGATCAAATCGTGTACTCGTGTACAATTATTGCCGGATGACAAAAAAAAAAAAAAAAAAAAAAAAACGTGCCCATCGCAATCAGAGTATATAGGTAGAGGTACAGTACACGTATTAATCCGCACTACCTCTTGGTGTATCTAGTCTGGGTATAAAGTATACCTATAACGCTGTTGGTTGGGTTCTTTTACGAGTATACTTTACTTCGTTAGGTTACAGACAATAATTGCAGAATATAAGTGCATTATTTTCACCTACATTCGAAACGCGGAACCGAGAATCGCCATTATTACTTACTTACTTGAGAATGAGATGTTATCGATCAAAAAAGTCTCAGTGGTTCAAAATTATCACAAATTTAAACATCTTGCTTGAAAATTCGACATCAGATTCGATTTGAGAAAGTTCGTATGATATGTGTGAGAAATACTCATCGAATACATAGTTTCAATTTATCGTTCCCGAACTCAAAAGGCAATTTTTATGTAGCAAACTGAAAATTCTATCAAAATTTTGAATCGTGTACCCTCTTCCGATGGGGTTTTTACGTCCGGGGAGGAGGAGGAGGGGGGTGATTTTTTCATTAGAAATTCTCATATTTCAGTATTTTTGGAAAAGGTGCCCCAACTCCACACTCCGATCACCCAGAGGAAAGGGAAGTCAAAACTATCAAATTTTTAACGAAAATGGATCAAATCCCAGAATATCCAGGGTGTCTACAAGGTAATGAAAGTGGTAAAAAGGTAGTGATTTTGAAAGTTGATAGTGAAAGTAGTGAAAAAGTAGTGATTTTCAGCAATTTTGCTTAAAAGGTAGTGGAAAATAAGAAAAAGTGGAAAATCTGATTTTTCACACATGAAAAATTTTGTAGAAAAAGACTCATTAGACGACTTTTTTAGAACTTGAATTACAAACATATTTTTGCAAGATTTTGCTCTTGCTTCGCACGGGCTATTTGCTCCTCTTTTTCAATATAAAGAAACTCACTGTTCAAACCCAAGAAGTGTTCAAAGTTTCAATCAGAAAAATACAGCACCCTTCCCTCCATTAAAAAATTTATTTTTGTTTTTCTTGAAACATGAGTCTTGAAAGCTTTTTTGGCATCGCTTCACATTGGGCTTGTTTGCTTTTGTTTTTCAAGTTTATTTTTTTTTTAAACAAATAAAATTATCATTGAAGTTTTAAAATTTTGAAGCAAAAATAATAAACCAGTTCTTCCATTCATCACGAAAGAAAACGGCATTTTTTTTATACCCCTCAAAATACTAATTTTCGAGAGCTTTTGCCTTCACTTTGGTCGGGTTCTTTGTTTTTTTTTTGATTTTCAATCTTTAAAAAAAAATTATTACCTATTTGAATTTCAAAATTTTGAAACAAAGTAGGTAATAAAATAAACTTCTTGTAAGCACCTAACTTATGACACAAGAAAAAATATACAGTGTGTCTACTGGCAATGAAAACAAGGAAATAGCAAGGATTTCACTTGAGGTAGCAAGGAAGCAGGAAAATAGCAGAGAAAATTGCTGACTTTGCATCTTGGTTTCCTTGCCAAATTGCAAATTCGAATCAAATTGATGTCCCAGCTTGTTGCTACACAAATTTATTAAGGAGCGTACACATGATCCAATATATTTGACAAACTAGATTTGTCAAATCAAATTTAATTTAATCAAACATATTCCGTTGTGTGGACGCGGCTGTAGGTGAGTTGATTCCCGTTTGATTTTTTTTGAAATGAAGGTGTCCGAATTGATTCCAATCTTTTCTTTTGACATGTACGAATTGATTCCCACCTTTTCTTTTCACATGTACGAGTTGATTCCCACATTTTATTTCCGAGTGTACGAATTAATTCCCATGTACTTTTTTATTGCGTATGAATGAATTGATTACATTTCATGTCAGGGCTTGTGCTGAAGTACGCATATAGGTATTTATACCTATTTATCTGCTGTGCAATTGCACTTTATTACATGAACAAATACGTATCCATCGACAATGTATGAATCAATTTCAAACTAGATAACTCTTATCTCCGAATGGCGCAGCAATACTTTTATTCAGTTTTCTCATTCACTGCCCTTTCATTCAGCATTCTCTCATTCAGTATTCGCATTTCTCCCACCTGAAGATGTGGCTGAATGTTTCAAAAATGTAACTGAGATTCATAAACAGAAAACGAACGATGATAAGATGTCTGAATTTGAGACATTTATGTTTACGACAACTACATTTCAGCATCATCTCAATTCCCGCCAGCACTTTGGGCTCACTTTGCAGCAACCATCAATCGGACGACCAATTCCTGTGAAAGTTTCCATTCCAAACTGAATTCCGATTTCTATTCCTCCCATCCCAGCAATGTGGGAATCAATTCGTACATGTGAAAAGAAAAGGTGGGAATCAACTCGTACATGTGTAAAGAAAAGGTGGGAATCAATTCGGACATGTCAAAAGAAAAGGTGGGAATCAATTCGGACAGTTTTTTCATTTAGGGAATCAACTCACCAACTCCCGTGGACGCTCTGATGATGTCTTTCTCAAATTTTTAACGTTTTGTTGATTGGAGACACCATAGACACAACTCTGAAAATATAAATAATTTCTATTTTCAGAATTGGTGTCATCGATCAACAAAACGTTGAAAATTTGAAAGAAAAAAAACTTGGATTATCAGAGCGTTTACATGATCTGATTATATTTGACTTTCCATGCAACCAAATATATTTTGATAGATTTTATCAATTTAACAAACCTGGTTTGTCAAATATATTGGATCGTGTGTACGCTCCTTTATATTCGCTTCCAGTCAAAACAGCTGAAATTGGAGCTGAAACGTTAGCTGAGACATCATCTGCCGCTCTGCTTCACCTGTTATGAGGGGAAGAGCCCTGCCACATGAAAGCTGCTGAATTGGCTCTATAGTCAATACTCACTTCAAAACAACTGTATTCTTCACAATGATCAAGTATATATTCCTGAAAAACTGTGTCAATGAGTTCTCACCAAATTGCATCAAGGTCATCTTGGTATGGTAAAATGTAAAAGTCTTGCTCGAAGTTATGTGTATTGGCCTGGTATAGATCATGACATTAAAGATATGGTCAGATCTTGTGCCAGTTGTGACCAAAATGCTAAAAATCCGTCAAAATGTGTTTCTCATCCGTGGTTGCCCCCTCCCAGCCATGGCAACGTATTCATTTCGATTTTGGAGAAATTGAAAATACCAATCTTCTTTTAGTCGTTGATGCCTATGCAAAATGGCCTGAAGTTTTCGTTGTCAAGTCTACAAATTCTGCTCAAGTCATCGAATGTTTTGAGAAATGTTTCTCACATTTTAGTTTGCCCGAGGTTGCTATCAGTGATAATGAGCCTCAGTTTGTTTCAGAAGAATTGAGAGAATATTTTCGCCAAAATTGCATACATCATCTGACTTCTCCAAGTTATCATCCTCAGTCAAATGGGCAAGCTGAATGATTCATGCAAAATGGAAAATCGCCTTTCGAACTGATGTTTGGGTGAAAAATGCGAACTGTAATTTCTGCTGTCAAACCGATTTCCAAAATTGAGCAAAATTCTCAACTGCTCAAAAGAGAATTTTGTGAAGGTGAAAAAGTTACATTTCGCCTATTTTGTGGTCCTAAAAAATGGGAAGTTGGATCCATTTCTGGTAAACTGGGAAATGTAATTTACCTCATTAAATCTGGTGGTAGAGCTCATCGCCGTCATATTAATCATCTTTGCCGAACCAATTTGGATGATTTCAATTATGCAATTTTGATTGATGATCTTGCGCCTGATTCTGCACCAATCATATCTGATCAAGCTGAGCCCGAATTGCCAATCCAGCCTCAGCCTGTGGTTCATTGATCATCACGTATTCGTTGACAGCCCCAGTGGTTTCAGCCTTCTTAGAGGGGAATAGGTCTTATGTCATCAGCATATTCTTATCTTTAGATAGTATAGCTTATATGTACTGGATTACTCATGCCATATGGCTTAAAACATCTCAGATGTGGTTCCTTCTGTTCATTCTCTTCGAGTACGTTTTAGTTAGACTAGACACTCTGAAAAATCCTCCATCTTTCTCATTTAAATGAATTTTATTCTCAAAATGGTTTTAAAAAAATGACAAATATCTTGTGGTGGGGGGGGGGTTGAAAAAATGTTGAAAGATAGTGATTTTTTTTAAAGGAAGTGAAAAGGTAGTGATTTTTGGTCAACAAATTCCTATAGATACTCTGATATTTTAATTGTTGAGGGTGGGAGGGGGCTTAGTGTCAGAACTATATAATGGCGATCTTATGAGAAGAGTGCACCAAGTTCAAGGATCTCTTCTGCTCCCCTCTCACAGCTCTGCCAAAACCGGTTGGGTAGAGATTTGAGCGTAAATCTGTTTTTAAAAAAATATGGATCCATGTCTGTCTTTTAGGGACATCTCCGAGGCTAATTTTTTTTCTGGATGACTTTGAAGGTTCCTTGAAATTTGCTCAAAATCCTTTGACCGTTTTTTCCACGGTGATCCTCTCTAAACTGTGCGTAATAATGCTCGTGCATGGGGAAAACGGTAGTAGGAGGAGATACATAGTACATACCTATACCTATATTATGCATATAAGCATACATAGGTACAGACAATTATAAAAGCCGCTTGCTCGGCATCGGTATAGGCAACGTGCACCACATGTACGTACGTATTACAAGCGCGTATACAAACGGATAAAGCATCGCAGAGGTTGAAAAGGTTTTAAGCATAGATGGCCGACGATTTTCCGCGCCGTTGAATTTCATCGGTATTTCGTATTTCGCCAGTTTGCACTGCGTCAAATAAACGATTCCGTTTGATTATACCAGATACGTAGACTATTAATACTCAGGCGACAGCAAAGCGAATCAGTTAACGAATGAGCGAATCGATGAACGACAATATATACGTAGTCATATTTTGGAATAATAAACCAATAATCCAATATGGCGTTCTTATGGAAACCTCTCACGTACAGCAAAGCTGGTGAAATTCCAACTGGTAGATTAGCAGGTACTGTGAGAGGGTCAATTTTTAAAATCCTTCTCCAATATCTACATACGAGTTGTGCACTGAATTTCGGAAACATAGATATTAAGATGACTCGATCTGAGCAGTGAGTTTGAGGTACTCCACAAATAAAGCACCCAACACGCTAAAACTCGATTGTAAACCATCACTGACACATCGTCAGTGCTGAGCTCGTACAAATGCGCGCATAAATGCCTAATAACGTTTATAATTTATCATCGAAAGCGGTTCGCGGCGGCCGATTCGCCGACCTGAGACCTGTCCAGCAGCGTTCACCGTTCACCGACACCCCAGCCTCGTTATAGCCATAGCCCTACAACATATTTGAAACAATTCCGAAGTGCAAGAATAGTACGAAGATTTTCAGTGATAAACATCGCTCGGCGGCGCGGCCGCTTGTGAACAGCTGCTCTTTCCTACAATACTCGATAATTCTTTCTATGTCTCTCTCTCTCTCTCATATCCACACCTTTCTTCCTCTGTATTTTTTAATTCCATTTGTTTATTTATTTGTTTGTTTAATATAAACACATCTGGGAACGCGCATCAGCAGAGAGCTTCGAGCGAAAAAGCACAAAAAAATATATAAATAAAATTAGAGAAATAAAAAATGACGAAGAATAAAGAGGAAAAAAGCCCCGAAAAAATCAAACGGTTTTCATACGTATGTAACTACGTATATGCTCAATGTGATAGCCTACGAGTATACGTATCGTAACAAGTACCCGTGGTAGTGCATTTTACTTTACACACTCGAACGAGGCGGTATATAAATTTTGTTTGATAATTTCTCGGCGAGTTTATTATTTAACCATATGGGTGCTGTAGCTGTAGCCGTCGTGTATCTGTATATACAAAGTACCTACTGCGCGTATTGTATTTCATTTTATTTATCCGCAGCAATCATTTCTCAGAATCAATTATTTATGCTGCTGCTACCAACACGTTCGATATAATTAAAATTTTAATTCGGAGACTGTGACAAGACAAACCAGAGTTTGAATTCTGTACAGAACGAGTTACAAATGAGACGGAAGCGAGCAATATGATGCAATAGAACTGATACCAATTCAAATGACTTATAGATGCACGTCTATACATAATAATGTGGTGGCATAATATGTATTGATCTATGATACGTCTCGTATTAGCGACGAATCAAAGCATTCTGTGAAAATTTTCCACAAAGATACAAATTTTATTGTCTGATGAAATCTTTAAATCAGAATGAAGAATTGTTGCCTCCTGTAACAATTCATGTTTTTGGTGACGCTGAACACGAATATGACGTTAGATTCTTGATTGTACCCCATGTATGGAAATCATTAACTACATTATATTTGTCGGACTTCAACCTAATTGGGGAGGTTCGAGGAGTCATGGGTGAGGTCAATTTGAAAAACTAAGGCTATATTCTTGTTCAGCGATATTGAAAACATACTGTTTCATGTGTCACCCGAATGAAATCTGCAGTTTTGTAAACTTTTACCGCCTTTGGGGAAGTACTTGGGGGGGGGGTGGATGAGGCCCAATCCAAAATCTAATGTCATATTCGTGTTCAACGTCACCAAAAACATACAATTCGATGTATCACATGCACCAGATTTTTTTTGAAAGTTTTGCCCAAATTTGTTTATTCCTCGTCAATTGGACCAAGAAGTGGTAGGGGGTTGGGTGATTTTTTTGAAATTTTTCCTGTGAAAAGACCTTCCGAGGGGATGACTAATGACGCAAATCGCAGCCCTCTAGCTCATTTTTAAAGGCAGCCAGGGGGTGTCAAAGTTTTCAGTGACTTAAAACATCATCCATTTCAGCAGTGGATTACTCGATAACCGCGATACCTACCAAAATGGAACATTTTCCCATAGTTAGGGGTTCTGAAAGGCTTTTTGGTGATATCATAAAAATCAGTGCTGCCACTTTTTTTCGTACAAAAAATTAGCTCAAAAAGTTTCGAAACGTAGTTTTCATATCGTTCCGACTCTCCAAAATTCTGAAAAAAATATATTATGGACAACTTTTCATGCTGAACAACATATTAAAAAATTGGGATGGTAACATGTTGCAAAGTTGATTTTAAAAAGTTTAAAATTTTGCGAAAAAATGCGATTTTTTTATTTAAAACATGAAAAAAAGTTTTGATAGGTGAAGTTGACCCATTTGACCCCTATATTTACGTATCTGTTGAAAAAGTTGAAAAAACCCTTTTACTCGATGAAATGAACTCCTCACAAAAAAATCAAAATTCGAAAAGATCCAAAAAGTGAACGAATTTTTATTTTTTTGTTGTGAGTGTAATTTTTATCAACTTTTCCATGAAATACGCCAGAAAGAGTCAAAATAAGACAACTGAATAAATTTAAATTTTTTTTGATGTTTGAAATTGAAAATTGAATTTTTTTGAATTTTGATTTTTTTGTGAGGAGTTAATTTCATCGAGTAAAAGGGTTTTTTCAACTTTTTCAACAGATACGTAAAAATAGGGGTCAAGTGGGTCAGCTTTACCTATCAAAACTTTTTTTCATGTTTTAAATCAAAAAATCGCATTTTTCCGCAAACTTTACATTTTTTAAAATCAACTTTGCAACATGTTACCATCCAAATTTTTTAATATGTTGTTCAGCATGAAAAGTTGTCCATAATATATTTTTTTCAGAATTTTGGAGAGTCGGAACGATATGAAAACTACGTTTCGAAACTTTTTGAGCTAATTTTTTGTACGAAGAAAAGTGGCAACACTGATTTTTATGATATCACCAAAAAGTCTTTCAAAACCCCTAACTATGGGAAAATGTTACATTTTGGTAGGTATCGGGGTTATCGAGTAATCCACTGCTGAAATGGATGATGTTTTCAGTTGACTGAAAACTTTGACACCCCCTGGCTGCCTTTAAAAATGGGCTAGAGGGCTGCGATTTGCGCCACTGGTCATCCCTTCGAAAGGTCTTTCCACAGGAAAAATATCAAAAAAATCGCCCAACTCCCCTTCCACTTCTTGGTCCAATTGACGTGGAATGACCCATCTATATTACCTATAATAGATTTTCAAATCTATTTTATTTACTTCTTCTGTTTATTTTTATTACCGATGCGTTTTTTGCAGCAATGTCATCAGTTTTTTGTATAATTGACGATTTTGGTATTTTTTTAGCGTTTTCTTCTCATTTTAACAGCTTTTTAAATCACGTTTCAAACATTTTTGGCTAAATTTTTACAAGTTTTGGTGTGCAGTGAATTTTGTCGAATTTTTGATGAAATGTCGTCACTTTTTAGTATGTATCAAGTTTTAACCCTTTGGAGGTTCTCCAGATTTCCGTTAGGGGGGACAAATTGCTTTGAAAAGTGTACTTAATATGGCGCCTTGCCCAATTGGCCAAATCACAAAAAATTGAAGCTTTAAAGAAAAATCATTTTTAAAGATGAAAGTTTTGAAAAAGCTCAAATCCTTAATTTCTAGCAAAACAAATGAATAGAAATTGTTTTTTTTTTCAAAATAATTCAATAACACGAGTGAAAAACATTTGTCACGTCAAAAGAACTTTTTGAAAACATGTGTGATTTGAAAAGTAGAACAACCTCAATTTTGATAAAAGAATTAGGTTTTTCTGATGTCGACTTTTTAAAAATTTCATCAATGGTTTCTTACGCGTGCGAAGAAGGGAACCAAATCGAACCGAGCAAAGCGAGGGCAAAAGCGTCTCAAAATTAATTGTAGTTTCAAGAAGTAAACAGCTGTGATTTTGATGCAAAAAGTCAGTTTTTCTATACTGACATTTTTTAAAGGTTTGAACAAAAATACTTTCCGAGCGTAATTTATTTGAATTATTTGAGAAATAGAAAACAACGATCTAGTCCGAGCCAAGCGAGGACGAAAGCTTGAAAAAATAAAGAATTTTGAGGGTAGATCGGCGAATGGAGGGGGGGGGGGGGTATCTCCTCTTTGAATCCGCCTTTGCATTTCATGTGATTACTTCCAATTTTTCCTGTATTTTTTTGGAAATTTCACAAGTTTCTGGTAATTTTCAATGATTTTGAATGCTTAAACGTGTTTCTATAATGTTCTTTGCAATTTTCTCAAAATTTTGTGAAATTTTCATACAACTCAATTTCGTCAGTTTTTAATTTCTTCGAATGGTTTTATGCTATTTTGGCATGTTTTAACGACGGACACTCTATGCGATTTTTTGCGAATTCAGACACATTTTGATAAAATTTTTATTATTTTTTGATGATTTTCAATCATTTTAATAGGGTTTCAATCATGTTTTGCGCAATGTTTGCAAATGTTTTATCAAACTTTATGTTGCTGAAATTTTATAATTTTTTTTGTCCAAATTACAGGTATTCAACAATGGTCCATCAAAATCCCCCCTCCTAAATCGTGGCGACTCTACGCATTAACGATAAATTTTTAGCATTTACCTATTACTAATAAAACACATGTTGAATGAAAAATTATTCGATTGTAGATTCGATGTTAAACATTGATTCGTGATTCTAATCATCTTTTTCGTGATTTTGTACTCAACACTGTGCTTTATAGAACTGAGACTTTTCAACAAATGAATTCGGTAGGTCAATTCAAAAGTTGAAAACGACAATTTTGCAGGTCTTTTGACTCGAATTAATTTTTTGATTTTTTTTTACCAAAATTGAGCCAAAATTTTGCAGATTATCGAGTACATAATTATTTATTTGAGTTTTTGTTCTTTGCAACTTTTAAACGTTTTGTTAAGAGCCATATAAGAGTCCAAAGGGTCTCGAGTTGCTCATGAAAATTGAAAAAAATGCCGAAAAAGCAACGCGAAACTCGTTGTGTAAGTGATAATGCCACCATTTCAGCATCATCATACAGTGGACTGGAAACGATTACGACGAGCAGGATACGTTTGTAGTACGCCGATAATAGCGTAAAAATATGCAATTAAGACCTCCCATTAGGGAAATGAATTAAACTAAAGGCGCTCGTCGCTCGTCGACGCTTCGTGAACCGAGTAATGTAATCTGAGCGCGGAAAATGTTTCGTATTATGTGTCTTATTAAATATGCGAAATGTGCCCGGGGATCGGGATACGGACGGGCGTACACATAAGAGAGAAATATGCTCGAATAGCAGATATATTCAGTAAGTATTTATATGAGGGTGCGCTCGTATATGTGAGAGAGAGTGAGAGACGTTCTAAAGCCGGAATATTATTAGCATAAGGAGAAAGTGGGAGCTTTACGCGACGCGGATGACAACTCAATTTCGCGAATAGCGCTAAAATTATCAACTTAATTCGTGGCTTTAAACTGGAGATGGAGATGGAGATGTGTGCGAGATGAATCTCTCACTCAGCCTCGTCTATATTTTGCTGGGTTTTCATCGGCATCGGCATCGACGGCGCAGATATAACTGCATTGCTCGACTGCTGCCATTGCCTGTGTAACTTCACACGTTAGATTGGGTGTAGTAGGTACGAGTATAGTATGTGTAGTATAATCGTAACAAGTTTACAACAGAATCGGCATCAACAAAAAGGACATATATAAACGCAAAACGTAGCCATACGTTGTGAATAATTTATGTAGGTATACGAGAGAATGTTTGACGATGTCGTTCCCCTTCGTTCGTTGCCGAATCCAAAGTATATCTCTATGTACGATATAGGAGGAAAAGGAACGTAGCGACCGTACGTACTACATCGACGACCGTATTGCCGCGAATATCATATCGACGATGCCCGAAGGCAAGGAGGCGATGGCGGTGGGTTCTGCGTTGATGTCGTCGACGATGTCGCCCTGAAAGCTTCAGTTTTGCTTGCTCGTAGTAGTACATATACATTTATAGCGATGAAGCGAACCATCTAAGCGTATGTATGAACAGGACAGAGAATACCAATTCCAGTTTCGAGCTTGTTTTAATTATGGAAAAGGTCGATACGAGGCGAAGAGGAAATAACGAAGAAAAGCAGTAAGGACCGATGTGCTACTACTGTTTACCGATGTAACCCTTCAATTCCACACGTCCCTTTCTTATATACTCGCCACCGTCACCGTCGTTGTCGTCGTCGTCCTTTTCAACGTCGACGTATTTAAATAAGCGCCGCTTAAATCGTATTAATCCGCGTCGGCATAATGCTCACTTCAAACGCTGTTTCTACGCATCCTCAGCCTGTACGACGATGATGTACTATGTATGGGTCGTACTGTCAAGCTGCATGCTTAACTGCAAGGTGAATTCGTTGAACCATAAGTACCTACCTACGTACACTATATATGAGCTCATATACTATCTATGTATGTAATGTACCTGCCCAAGTGCCCACCTAATATTTATAGTACGTATCTATATACGTCGAACATAGTAGATATCCATGTCACATACACTCGAGCATCCTTTGATTATGTATTGCGCGCTGAATCAATACCACATTTTCCAGAATGGCTGCACTTCATCCTTTTCTGCGTCAAAGTATCGCTTTCTGCCAAAGATACCTATCAATGCAGCAAAAAATCTAGTTCTTTGTCAGAATTACCAAAATAGCCTTGTTTTTTGATGCTAAAATAATCACTTTTTTGTTTCAAAAAATTCCAAAAAAAATCGCAAAAAAGTCAGGTACATTCCCGCGTACTCCTCCTCAAATTTGGGAACGGGAGCTAAAAATCATCTAGAAGGTGATATAGTTTGTTCTGGAATTACCTAGATGGTGGGAATAGTTGTATTTTATTCCTACTGGATCGGGATAATAATTATTCCCTAAGTGGGGAATAATTACCACTTACCTGGATAGCTATAGAGACGATATGGGTAGATAATCCTTCCTAACTAATCACGTATGTACTCTAATAATAATAAAACACATTCGTGGAGACTACTAAAATGTTTTTATTAAATATTAGTTACATATAAGAAGGTACGTAGAGGGCAATTACAAACTACACAATTGAACATAATGAAATGGTCAGGCGCATTACCTGCCACTTACGACCTGGATAAATATAATTATTCCAACCATTTACGTATTAAGTGAGTACCTAATATGTAACTGATCAGAATGTCACAAATAATTGAGATGTAGTTACAATTATTACAAGTTAATTTGGGTAGGTCTCGTAAATGTAATATTCCTACTTCGACTAACTCAATTAATTAATACTAAACTATAATTAATTGAGGGAACCATCAGGTCCAAATAAGTATTTCTCAATACTTACCAAAGACACTGTACAATTGTACATATTACCTATCCAATCGATGTACTCACTAAATCCTGATACTTGATAGGTACGTACTACACGAGGTTCGATATATTGCGAGAAATGCCTTTGATGCCCGGGGTGATCAAATATGCATCCAAAAGAACCATATTGATTAAGTGGAATTAATCAATATGTTCAGGGAAACACTAATTACCACGTTAGAAGTGGGTTAAACAGGATAAATGGTACATTGTCTTAAGGACCATGCACTTTCACATTTTCCAGTGCCGAAGCGAGAATACATATTTACAACATTGACTTAGGTCCAGAGAGCTCGAGATTCCAGTGCTAAGTGAAGAGCCTTGCTCGTGATCTTGCAACAGTTGCCGGATCCACGAGCAGAGAATCCCCCACATTCCCCATACTTCCAGTATAGATATAATTTTAGAGAGAGTAAGTAACGAAGTCTCTCTCTATAAATAGATCGAGTAATATTGTGCAAAAAGGGAGTTATACTAATAATCGCCAAGGTGGTTACGGGCATCCTGCTCCTCACAAAGGATTACATTCTCGATGTCAGTGCACATCCTTTTCGCTTTTTTTTTTGAACAAAAAAAATAGAGTGGAACAGGGGAATTGCCCCCCCCCCAATTTTAGGAAGTAGGTCAACTGCCTGGCAGCGTCTAAGTGGGTCAATTTTGCTTTTTTTACAAAAAAATCGACAAAAAATCTTGCTTTTTAGCAAAATTGCAAATTATTGCTTTTTTTTGCAGAAATTGCCAAAAGTGACCAAAAAGCCTCGTTTCATAATAATTCCCATAAATTGTTGCTTCATTTCTGCTAAAACCGTCAAATTTTTGCTTTTTAACAACAATTTTGCTTTTTAGCCACTTTTGCTTCAGGTTTTCACGTTTTTCCCCAAAAAATTAATGACCGCATTGGGTGATAATCTGCCTAGCCCAGCTGGTTAATTGACGTTTCTTGATTACACGCGTGAGAAGGCGCTGTTCAGAAGGCAGATTGGTGCACCGTTTTTAAAAACACCAAAATTCAAAATTTGTAAGTATTGGGAGAACATGTTGAAATTCCTGCTTGCATGTTTATAGCCGCAGACTATTGGCAGATTTTCCTGCAATGGGGAAAAGTCTCACTTTTGCTGGAAATTGCCAAAAAATGACAATACAGTAGACTTCCGCTTATCCGGCTTCCGCTTATCCGGACAGCCGTATTATCCGGACGAAAATAAATTCTCCTTATTATCCGGACTTTTCGATTATCCGGACAAAATCCGTATTATCCGGACAAGTATACATGAATTACATACGAGTACATGCTCAAAAATTATTGTTATCTTTGTTTTTGGTTTGTTTTTCTCTATTTTGTGAAGAAATAAAATTCATTTTTTGCACCTTTCATTAAAAATTACACAAATACACCATTATCATAAAAAAAACAGCCATTTTCGGCCAAAAATTCAACCTAAAACATATTAATCCGTATTATCCGGATTTTTGCTTATCCGGACATCCAAATTCCCCAGTTAGTCCGGATAAGCGGAAGTCTACTGTAATTTAAATTTGAAAACTGTCAAAATTGATCCGTTTTTTGAAAAATTTACATAAATTTTTGCTTTTTAGCCTAATTGCTGGAAATTGTAGTTTTTTTTTTGCTGAGAATTCCAAAGATGTCTCATTTTTTTTCAAAAAGTGTCCCAAAGTTTTTTTTATATGATGTAGCAAAAATTGGCAAAAAGTCTTTTCTTTTGCCAAAGTCGTCGACGTTTTGCTTTTTGCGAAATATTGGTTTTTGTTCCAGAAATTGAAAAAATTCTTACTTGGTTGTCAAAATTTCTCCTTTTTAAATGAAAAGCAGCAAAATGAGGAGTTAAATGCTCTTAGAAAGCCAGACGACCACATAGATAACCTCAAGAAGCCAGACAAGCAGACATACTACCATGAGAGGATAGACCGGTAGATCAATGACCTTGAGAAGCCAGGCAAATGGCCACCAATGACCTTAAGATACCAGATGGGTGTACAGACGACCTTAAGAGGCTAGACAAGTTGATCAGTGACTTTCAGAAGCCGCATAGATGGACGGACAGATAAACAGACAGACAGACCACCTTAAGAGACCATACAGACGGGTCAATGACCTTCAGGAACCAGACAAGGTGACAAACGGCCTTGAGAGGCCAGCCAGACAGTCAGACATCCATTGAAAAGTTGAACAGACGACAACGAGAGACTACAGACAGGTCAATGACCTCAAGAGGCCAGTCAGATGGCCAGACGACCTTTGGAATCCATACAGGCACGCATAGACTACCTTGAGAGTCCAAACAGGTTTTTTTCCATAAATCTACCTCGTGCTAATACCATTGGCTTTAGTTGGAATAAAGCGAGATAAATAAAATGGGATTCTGCGCCAGGAGGACCAGTAATTGATTGTTTTATTCTGAAATTCCTACTTTCAATTAAAACTAGATAGTTCCAATGCATCAGTAAAAACTAGAGTTGATTCGTTCGCAAATGATTCGCTCAGAAATGATGATTTACTCGATTTGAAGTATTATTTAAATTCATCATTGAAACTGGTGGTGAATGTTGCATTCGCAAACGATTTACTCGGAGAGGAAATGACGTTCGCGAACGAGTGAATCACTAAAAAAAAAAACAAACAAACAAATTAACTATTAAGTACAGCTGTGCTGATACGGCATACCTTGACAGTTTTGCTGAAGTTTGCAAAAGTTGGACTCAATTCGTTCACGAATAATTTGTTCAAAATCAACGAATCATTTTGGGTGAGGGGGGATGCATCCAGGTCGGAACTCAAAACAGCTCTATCATTGCTAGATTCTTTAAACATGATTTTCATAGATTTTTGCTACATTGGGTATAGGGCTATCACTTCACCAGCCCTACCTGCAGATTTTTTTAAAAAAATGTGACAAGAGAGAAGGGGAAGTGTTCTATGGTCAAGATTGAGCGCTCTAATAAACATCTCTGTATCCTTTAACATGATTTTGCCTGCACAAGCGCAGATAGGGCTATCGTTTCGCCAGCCCTACCAAAGGGTTTTTTTTTCAAAAGAGGGGGGCTGGGCTGGTTTGGCGTCCGGACTATAGGTACTTCAACTTGCTCCAACGATGCTAGTATATCTCTTCAAGAAGCTACCCCCCCCCTTCCAAAAGCTGATTGGGCCGGCGAAATCCATCTAGAAATTTGCCATTTTCCAGCTAATTTTTGTGGTGTTTGGAAGGGTAGTAATTCTGATTTCTATCACATCTCCAAAAAAACGCTTCTGTACGCCCACAAACTTGCAAAGGTTGGAACCTTTGTATCAAATTGACCTCCCTCGAACTTCATGATGTCCAATTTTCCTCGTAACTCTGAGCACCCCTCCACTCCCCTATCTCTTCTGCAAATGCACTTTGAGAACTGCGGTTTGCGCCATTCGCCATCTCTCATCGAGGTCTATCCGCATAAAAAATATTGGCCCAGTCCTCGAAGTCGATCTACGTATTTCTTATCACTACCCGGGGAAAAAAGTTCAAACTTGGCCATACATGATCATGTATGGTGGATGAACTCGAGCATACATGATCATATATAAACCGAAGTTTCCATACATGCTCATGTTACAAAATTGTCCCCCACATGATCATACATGTCATATATGATCATGTATGATCAAGTATGATTCAGTGTAACCATGATCATGTGTAAATGCGGGGATTTTTTTTAACATGAACATGTATGATCATACTTAAAATTCGAGAATTTATGAATTTTTATAATAAAAATATTGTCAGTATAAAATATATGGGATAATTTGCTGAATGGTATAAGTACATACGATGTGCTAAGAATGCAAGACAAATGTGGATAAATGAATTTCAGACATTTTTCCAGATTATAGACACTTTTCTAGATTATAGAATAAAATGTATGATATAAAACATGCAATTTCATACAAATGATCCATACATGAGCATGTGGGGGACAATTTTTTAGTATGATCATGTATGAAGTCGTCATACATGATCATGTATGGCCAAGTTTGAACTTTTTTCCCCGGGTACTTACTTCATCGAATGCACTCTACATGTTCCGTTGTTCTTAATTTTGTATTACAGCGGTCAAATCAATATGAAGTTATGATTGCGACGATTTTTTTGCGTCCGTCTGTCCACACCTGTCGCATATGATGCTGATACGTATGTGTAGGACGTCAGTCAGTGCATTAGGCTTTTTCGAACATTTATCCGTAATGTATCTTCCGCAGACAGCTACTGCTCCAGTATTATGCTAAACCATGGGTAAGTCTATTTTTTACTCGAACCTAATAATTTGGAGGTTAGCGTAGGTACCATATTTTCACCTATATCAATTATCCAATCCAACCCGATCCGCGATCCGACGTAGCCTATAATTTAATTTAATAGATAACACAGTCCGGACCAAACTACTCGTATCGCTACAGAAAAACGCATGTTGAATGTTACGAAGTATGGTAGCATGGTACTTATAAGAGGGAGGCCTCATCGTTTAGATGATAAAAGATACATAATGTCAACAAATTGCTATAAGATACTTTACTGCAAGGCGTCGATATGGTAACTGGCGCGTATATTATATAGTCTGTTATACGGTATATCAGAGTATAACTCTGCAATATGCGTCTATGTTACTATGTTTATGTACGGTGCATACTGCATGCATATATAGAGGCGACGAGATGAGTTCGATGATTAATTCCCCTCGGCCAAGTGTACTTATATTACTCGTGTCCGTACAAGGGTGCTATAAACTATAATAATGTGATATACATAATATGTCAGTAACGCGACTTTGAATCGTATAACACACTGTATAATTCGCTTCTCTTTTTTTCCCTCGCTCACCCAAACCCCAAGTCGCAGTGACAGAGTGAGAGTATACAGTACATATACACACAGCATCCGTATGCATTGCTAGTGTATGTATGTATGTACTTGTTGTACAATAACCCACCCGACACAATAGCATAGCGGCGCAAACGCTTCCACCAAGATAAGGGGTGGCTGACCTCGATCCGCCAATCCGCGCATATTTTTTCCATCCAGAATTGACTCGATTATTTGACACTTCTCGTGTATAAGTTGTAGTTTTAAAAACGATTTCGCCTCCTCTCGTCCTTCCCCCTTTTTTTTTGCCATGGGTCGTCTTGTCCTCCTCCTCCTCGTCTCGTCGTCGTTGATAAGAAAATAACTCTCGCATCTCAGGGCATCGGCGTCGTCGTCGGCGCATACAGGGAGGAGAAGAAAATAATGAAATACGACGAATAAAAACCTCTCGGGATATTATAACTGCACTGCGGAGCTACTACCCTTTAACCTGTTTATATTATTTAGTTAAGTGACAATCGAAGGGGTGGAATAATAGCATCGAATAAAACTAATAAATAAAACGTCTTTTTTTCGAGTTTTTTTTTACTCCGTTTTCATAAATTTTATTTTATCGAAGTTGTCGCGCGTAGTTTTTGTGTAAACTTATTCGTCGTCGTCGTCGTCGCCTCGAAATCCATCCACGTGAAATATTGCCAAATGAATGGAGACGGGTTAATTGAATGATATTGTGTGGTGGAGGTTCGACGAGTGCGGGTGTTGGGAGTCTTTTTATAGGTGTGAGTTGCTAGGAGCTCGATATCGAGTGGAGGTAATTTTGTTGTAGGGAAGAAATGCAGAACAAATTGTAAAATTGTAGGGATGCTCAGAGGTAGGTGTGAGGGACCTATACTGCGATGATGGAGGTATGAGACAGATGTGTGTGAAAAGAGATTTTCATCGTGACGATGAGAATTTTGAGCAATCCACAGCCCCCTGTACCTTCCCAACGGGGGTAACAGTAAAAAAAAATGGGTTCATTTGTGTGACACATGATAGAGTATGTTTTCGATATCGGTGAACACGAATATAGCCTTAGTTTTTCCAATTGACCTCTACCATGGCCCCCAAAACCTCCCCAAATGGGTAAAAGTCCGAAATAAAATTAGTTTCATTTGTGTTGAGGGCCGTGCATGGTGTCTAATCAGAAATCTGACATCATATTCGTGTTCAGCGTCACCAAAAACATACTATTTCATGTGTCGCACGAACAAAACACTTTTTTGAACTTTTACCCCATTTGGGGAGGTGCTAGGGGGCCGCGGATGGGGTCCAATCAAAAATCTGACATCATATTCGTGTTCAGCGTCACCAAAAACATACATTTCGATATATCACATGCCACAGATTTTTTTTGAAAGTTTTGCCCAAATTTGGGGGAGGGGGTGCTTCCCTTCCATTAAAAGATTTCAACTCGACAATTGAATATTTCGAGAAAGCATCAGAAGGTACATCTATGGACATTTTTTTCAGAATTTTAAATGGTAGCTCCCACTTACAGCGCCATTTTGAAATTTGAACTTTTGATTTGAAAGTTCAACTTTCAACTTTTTAAAATTTCAAAATACTTGAAAAGTTCAAAATACAATGCCCTTTTAAATTGTGAAATCAGTTTTGATCCAATTATCATAGCTTTGGAGGAATGTGCTGCTGAAGTTGAGTACTTCAAGACAATGTGAAAATAATTGCAGCCCTCTCACCCGCCCCTGAGGGGGCTGGAACCACCACAAATGGCGGGTTTCTTACTGATTGGATGGGTAGACATTGTGAAGAAAATTTGAGCGAAATCGAAAGACATGAGTAACCTTTTTTTTTTCGGAAAAAATTGAGTACGAGTCCTGTAAAAAATTTCAACCCTCCTTTCCCCCCTGAGAAAATATTGGAAACCCCTGCGGCCGCTGGAAAAGTGAAAAATTCAGGTGTAAAAAATGTGCTGCCAAAAGTCCTGCTGAAATCCTGCTTTTCATTTTGAAATCTTGTTAGACATTTTGTGCTGGGGAGAAAATTAGTAGGTATTCTCAAATAACAATTTTTAAATTCTATCTTCACTTCGTTGAAATTAAAACTCATAATTCCAATCATTGACCGAAGAACCACAGCAGTCTGCTACCACCTGAAACCGATAAAAAGCCAGAACAAATTCGAACATAAGAGAGCTCACAAATAAAAGGTTTACACGTGTACTGTACAATCTTTCTCTGCTGATACTTGTACACAAGTTGGCGAAAATTGTATTATTAATACAGTAGTAGAGCAGAAGAAAATTTGCAAACAACTCTTTCGCGATGTTTACATTTGGCCAGGACAAGTTGGCGATTGGTTGACATTCATTCTTTACGCAATGTTATCCATTTCGGTAAAGATTAATCAAAGTGCCCGTGCCCTAAGGTTTGCAAAAACTCGTTACTTTATTGTAAGGTACAGAATCTCAGGGGAAAATGTATAACGCTTGACCGGTCAAACGTTTCTATTATTTGATCAGTATACCTATTACGAAATAATGATCTATTCTCATGTTAGTACACCCAGACCCAGACGCAATCGACAACTACACCACTCACTTTCAGAAAGCAGGAGTTATAACAACGACGAGGGAAAAGAAAACAAAACAAATATACGAGTATTTTAGTGACAAAATAAAAAAAAAAGAATAAAGAAAGGAATCAATTGGTTATTGATATCGATTGTCGAGTTACACTCAATTTCATTTTCTACGTACCTACATAACTATAATATGCACATTTTCCCACCAATTTCAAGTCGGAATTTAATTGTACCTACCCTTTCGGATTTTCCATACAGCAATCAAAAAAATTTGAGCTGCTTTAAAACGACTTGCACTTGTTTCACCGTATAGATTTCAGCTCACTCGATACTCTCACAATCATAACAATCGCCCACAATTGAACAAACCTGTCCGCCGCGCCTGTCAGCGCTATATTTTCATTTCGTCACTTGATAATTCAATTAATTATCATTAAAAAATAAAAATATAACGAACGGAAAGGGTGGTGTGGAAAAATTCGATTAGCTTCAGAATGTAAATTAAGCTTAGATTAAATTGGAAAAAACAGCTGCTCTTCGTATTCCAGATGATTTGTCGCTAAAAGCTAAAATGAAAACGAAAAGTAGCAGCTTCTTAATACTTTGTTATGATAAGCCTCGAAGCGTTAAAATGAACCCTCGTGTCCCTTTTTTTTTGCCTGGCCTTTCTGTCTTCTTCACCCTTCGCGCATCCTTGCTCGGTGCTTTTTTTTGAAATTATTATTATTATTAGGCATGTACTTTTTATTCAGCGATCTGTTCCGCCTCGTCAACTTGGTGAATATTGTGATTGTGTTGTTACCTACTACGTGCTATTTGAAATTATTTTATGGATTTAGAGGAGTAGGAGGAGTGATTAGGATGAATAAGGGATTTGCGAAATTAACCCTTTGAGAGCCGAGAAAAATCTGACGAATGAAAACTGAAAAATTTCATAATTATGTATGTATAGGAAGGAGTTGGTATAACTTTGAGTAGATTTTTGTAAAAAATTTAGGTTTACTCCAAATTTTTTTTTGGAAATTTGAGGAAATGCTCAAAATGGGCATTTTTTTCTATCCCAATTTCCAAAATAAATTTTTGATGTGGGGATATGAAATGTTTCTCTATAGGTAATACCAACATGAAAATCAGAAAATTTTGAATGATATCTTCTTCTTGGTGCCGTTTCACCCCTAAGGGAGGTATTGTGAAGTATGATGCAACCGCCGCCATTTTCATGATGCGATACACCAGCTCCCTCCAACTATCTCTGTTTAGAGCGCTCCTGATTAGGGTGGTTTATGTAACATTTTTTGTTTTTTTTTGAAATCTCAAGGTCTTACCCTTTAATTTTGTTCCTTTTGGTAAAAAAATGACACCATAAAATTGTTGTTGAAAAATATTAATATTTAGAGGTCGCGCACAAGCGTTGAATGTTGAGAGCTAAATGCGCGCGCAAGCACAATACTTCCCATGACAGTACCGAGGGGAACGCAACGAAGCTTGACGGGGTTTATTTGGTGCAACTATACTGAGAGCAGCATCCCATCCCCACCACAACTTATTAAGTGATACCAATTTTTCTTGGATTTTTAAAACAACCATTCCAAAGTATTGATTATGATTTTCCAGCTGTAGAATTCGTTTGAACCTGAATTATGAAATTTAGAAATTGAAAAATTCCATTTTTATATAGTAACAGCTTTAGACTTAATAATAGTCAATAAAACATCAACTTGAAGTGCTGAATCTTAGTTATAAAATATTCATATTTGAATGTAAATTTATCCTATACATTTTTTCCCTTCGGTTACCAAGTAGAATAGAATAATACAACCTCAAATTCATATGTTTTTCTTTACTTTTGAAATCTTTTTTATTTCCACCTTCAATAAGCTTCAGATTTGAAAAATTATCATTGACTCTTCGTTAACCCGCTGACTCCAACATGGTGACAATTGTCACAAACCGGTTTCTTCCTGCGATCGCTCCACAGGAACAAGTGATAGGGTAGTAAGGACTCCTGGTACACCTGTGTGTATGCTCTGCCGTTCATTTGCCATGTGGAGAAGGTTGCCTACTTTTTTATTTTATGATGCAGAATTTTTTAAAAGAATTTTGTACAGGCCAGAAGCTCAAAATTTTTCACCCTTTAAATAAGTTAAATTAAAAGGATAGGCAGATTACTGTGCACAAGCAAGTTGGACATGGACATACAATTATCAGTGGAGAGTCAAAATCATTCCACCTGTTTTTAATTTTAAAAAAAAAAATTAAAGAAATGAAGAATCGATAAATGTGAAAATTACAAATTTAAAAAAAAATGTTTTCCCCTTAAAATAAAAAAATAGGCAAAATGCTCAACATGAGAAATTAATGATGCAACCTCTATGCACCCCCTGTAGATATCCCAATGCCATACCATATTTCGTTCTGGCGCAGGAAAATTTATTAGTCAATGACATTTTTGTAAGTTGGGGAGGCGGGTTGATAACATCTTAAAAAGCCCACCATGGACTAGCCTTACTCATCATACATTGTAGAGGGGATAGCATTGTGTAATACTGCTTCAATCAAACGAGGGAACACAACGCTACATTCCTCGGCGCTCAACCATGGGAAGTTTTTGCTCAACCCGCTCCTACCTTTTCAACATTCAACTCTCCTGCGCAAACTCTAAATATTATTTTTTTGACCTGAAATTTTTTGTGAAGTTTTTTCTAACTAAATGGAACACTTCTAGGGGTAAGCTCAAAAAATGAAAACATCAAGTTTTTTCTATTGCTCTTTGAACCACGCTACTCCTGATGCATGTTGGTAGTGGTGCAAAGTTCTGGGGAAATTGGGCATTTTTACAGATGAAACAACAAAATTTGTATATTACCAGCAAAACTGCATTTTTCTTGCTGTTTTCATGAGTCAAGTACAGTACACTCTCGATAACTCAAAATCCAAGGGGAATGGTGATTCATTTGGCTTATAGAGGTTTTCAAAGGTAATTAGTTTTGAGTTATGCAGGTAAGATTTTGAGATTGTTCGAGTTATAGAGGTCTTACAAAATGAATGAATTGAGAGATATGTAAGTTCATAGAAGATAGAAGTATGGAGTGAAATATTCGAGTTATAGAGCCTAGAGGTAAACGCCCAACAATGTACGACTTATAGAGGCTTCCTCACTATTTTTGGCAAAAGTTTAGCTTCAAGTCACAACTGAGATGTGTAAGTACATAAAAGGTAGAAGTATGAATTGAAATATTTGAGTTATAAGGTAGACGCCCGACAATGTATGTCTTATAGAGGCTTTCTCGCCATTTTTGGCAAAATTTAGCTTTGAGTTATGACTGGTGTGTGTAGTCAATTTCGACTTATTGGAGTAAAGTTAACATAGAGTGTTACAGAGATTTCAAGGGGAATGGAGGTTGGTTCGGCTAATAGAGGTTTTCAAGTTGAAGAGTTTCGAGTGAGAGCTTACTGTACAATTTTTCTATAAAGATTTCTAGTTTTCATAAAATTAAGTCCAAATTGCAGTTCAAAAAACCGTTTTTTTAAACAAATTTTTGTAATTTTAATGTGCATTGATGATTGAAATGTTATGCTGGGAAGGTGCGTCCAATGGCCTGATGGAGTCCGCGCCCTCTTGTTCCCTCTACCTTGCCCTGCATGAATAGGGACTCCATCACATCTGCCCTTGTGACATACCTGAAGTATTTGAGGATTCGGTGGAGTACCACTGCTGACAACCTCTTCTGGACACTGATTTCCCCCAGGATGGACAATATATTAGTCCTTTTCTCCATCCATGGGATCCAAAGCATTTTCCTCCAGCACCACATCTTGAGCGCATCAATTTTTCTTATGTCTCCCACACTTACTGTCCGGGTTTCTGATGCATAGAGAAAAACTGAGAAAACCAGAGCGTTTACAAGCCTTATCTTCAGAGTCTTGCTCACTGCTGCATCTGACCATATCTGCTTTAGGTGAGACACAGCGCTTTATATGATTTGCACTCTGGGTCTTATTTCCGCTTCACTGCCTCCCTTGTTATCAACAGTGGATCCCAGGTACACAAATTGATTCACCACTTCAATTCCCTCAATTTCCTGGATTTCAAGGTAGTTGTTCTCGGACCAATTCACAATCATGATCTTCGTCTTTGCCTTATTTATCAGCAAACCATATTTTGCGCTAACCTTTTCCAGACATTTCAGAAAACTGGTCATATTTTAGACACTTGAGGCGATGATGGTTGTGTCATCACTCGTCAGTGTATCGAAGGTTTGACATTTGTACACCTCTGATCGATACTGCTTCCTGGGACTCATAGTCATTGGCGCTTTCTGCTACGATTAGCTGCAGTGTCTCACAAATTATATATTATTCTCCATATAGATTAAACATTAAACAGAAGGGGGGAAAGAATGTAGCCTTGTCATACTCCTCTCTCTTGTCTAAAATTTTTGAAGCCAAAATCCGAAATTTTGAGGAAAAATATCCCCACAAGTTGTGACAATTACAATTGTGGGAGCGACATGATTTTCAAATCGTAAAAATTTTTGTTTAAAAATGGAGACTGGAGAGATTGGCAGTGAGGATTTTTAAAAGTATTTTGGAAATTTGAGTTTCAAGGCCGTTCCATGAAAAATATCATTTTTTGTAAAAATGAAATTTTCACAAACATTTTCTTGATTTGAAAATCATATCACTCCCACATTATTGTGATTTGTCACAACTTGTGCGGAAAATAATTTTTTTTTCTCAAAATTTTGGATTTTGACTTCGAAATTTTTTGACAAGATATACCTATTCAAAATTTTCTGATTTTCATGTTAGTAGGTATAACATGGAAAAAATTGTTGTATCCCTGCAAACATCGAAAACATCCGTCAGATCAGTACAAATTTTCGATTAGGCTGAACTTAATTTTTTATTTCAAAATGGTCAATAAAGCTCAAAGGGAATTTAAATATTAACGAATAGCAAATTAACAGCTGAATTTGTTCATCGCCTTTCTATAAATAGTTTGAAGACATCTAGTTCATTATAAACGTATAAACAGTACAGCGTACAGGCCAACGCAGAGGCGAAGCTAGGTCGATTTACAATAAAAATGCTAATGAAGAAACGAGATTAAATTTCTAGTTATCGTTTAATAAAGTTTTTTCTTGGCCGTTTTAAAATTCGTTTTTCTTTTTCACTATTTTTTTCTGCCGTGTCTCTTGACGTTTTTCGTTTTGTAGGTTGTACGTAGCTCTAGCTACGTACCTACGGTTCGATGCGAAGTAATATAGATAGGTCGATGTAGTAGATGGGTTATGTTGCCTTTTGGCTGCGGATTTGTTTTTGTTGTGTCGTCGTCGTCGTCGTCGTTTAATGTCCTTTGACAAAAACCAATATAGTATGGTATATAACACAGTATATACAGAAGAAGAAAATGATAAAGGAAAACAAAAACACAACATATATTAACGAGACGCAGCGACGATAAAAACAGGGGGGAAAGTGAAGGGGGCGGACAGTTTGACAGGTAATATTATTATCGATGACTTTATACCGTCGCCCAATATTAAATTCTATCGACGAACGAGCGCTCGGAGCGGGGTTAAATTCGCGTGTAACTTTCAAATTCATTTATCTGTCACCGGATTTGGCAAACGATTAACTTTGCGACATCTCGGGAAAACGAAAAACGATGGTTGCTTGATTCGGGGAGGAGTCGAAGCGGGGACGCAATGAAGAGTCGTTTCTCGTAATATTGACGAAACTCGCTGGCGATCCAATTTGTTAAATTCGCAATAAAACAAAACTCTAGTTTTCCTTTCTCTTTCTCTCTGTATCTCTCTTTCTCGCAATTACGAAACAAACAAGTTTTCGAAAGAAGATATTAAAATAGGGGGACACGCAGGCCACCCGCAGCATCACTATTCGACGACTACGACGACGACGACACCGCAGACGCCTTCTTTTTATTTTTTTCTCCTTTGCGCGATATTTTCGATTCTCTTTTCGCCCATATTATACCTATTTATTATTATTATCGTGTGATTTTTTGTTTCGGATCAAATGGATTTTTTGCCCCTTAGCAGGAGAGATACGCGGACTTGGTCCATTTTTATCAGAATATCGCAATTATACAGTTTTGACGTCAAGCCCCCCCACCCCACTCAAACGATGACAATATGAAGCTGTGGCAAAGACTCTCCCTTCTTTTTTCAAAAAAGAGAAGGAAACCAGCATTATTTGGAAGAATTCTGAAACAGACATTTAAATATTTTCAAATGTTAGCGCTTTTTCATATTTTATTCAATTCTTTCAATTTTGGCTACTTTGGGGCTCCCTGAAAGATGGTAAGAATTTTTTGGGGGGGATTGTGAAAGTTTTTTTCCTTATTGAAAATAGGGGGGAAGCATTTAGAAAAATAATCTGAAACAGAAATGAAATGTAGGAAAAAAATCACTTGCTTTAATTTATTCAATTATGTATTTTGATTTTTTTCAATTTCAGAAGAGTTTTGACCAAAAATAAAAAGTTTTCAAGGACTTGAATTTTTTATTTTATTTTTATTTTTTTCATTTTTACCAATTTTGGAAAGCTTTATAAAAAGGTACCAACATTATTTTGGGAGGTAGAAGAAATTTTTTTGAAAGAGGACGGTGGAGGGCTATCTAGAAGAATTCTGACGCAGAAGTAAACATTTTCAAAAAATCCAATCTTCTATTTTATTTTAGGAATTCAATTTTTTCATTTTTTATGTATCTAACGTTTTTGGACTTGGGAAAACACTTGGAGACATCACGAACTATTTTCTCATGAAATCCAACGAATTCACCGGATGTGAACAAAAAATGCAAATCAAACTGCATACAAAATGAGAGCCAAGCAATGTCCAGGTTGCCTGCGTTGAAGGCTTGTACTCGATTTTCTGAGAAGTGACCAAAAGGAAGTGACAAAACGCGAGCTAAACATTTTGTTCTGAAATTTAATTTTAAAAGGTTAAACTTGGGCAATTTTTGGCAAAAAAATTGACGTTTGAACAATTTTAGAAAAAAGTAAGACTTTTTGGAATTCTTTACAAAAAAAAAACAACAATTTTTAGGCGATTTTGCTATGAATCCGAAGTTTTTTGACAATTATTGGCAAAACGCAAGCCTTTTTCGCTTTTCTAATGTCTTTATAGACATTCTATGAATTTTTTGAAAGGAGCATGGAGTCAAAAATACTTTTACTATTTGAATTTTCTGTGAGTGAAGCATTCTGGCAAACACTCCTGTGATTTTTTTGGAAAAGGAGAAGGGTCTAAAAATTTTACACCCAAATTTTTCACTTTTTCAGTGCTATGAGGGTTTCCAATATTTTTTCTCCGGAATAGAGGAAGATTGAGAATATTTTTACAAGGCTCGTACTGAATTTGTTTCAAAAACAGACAAAAAAGTAACTCGAATAGCCAAAAAAAAATCACATAAAAAACGTTAAGAGGTAGGCACAAATTGAAATGAAAAGTTGAACTAGCATTTTGCAATTTTGCCAACCAAGTGAAAATCTTTGTAATTTTTGGCAAAACGTAAAATTTTCTGACAAAAAATGAAACTTTTGGACAATTTATGGAAGAAAGTTGGATTTTTGAATTTTTTTTCAATGAACGGCAATTCTTAAAAATTTTACTAAAAACCGAATAAATACTTAATTTTGTTAATTCAGAAAAAACAAAAAAAAAAAAAAAAACAAAAGGTGTCTAACGCCTCTAACGGTCTTGCAAGTCCTGAAGTTGTCCTGCTTTTCATCTCTTCTTATCAAAAAGCCCTGCTTTTTTCAATCAGATTTCAAATCTTCAATTCATTTCTGCTTTTCTTTTTTTGTAATTTTGGAAAAATTTTATTGAAAAGGGCTCATTTCATTAGCCGCCGATTGTTTATAACTTAAATTACATAATTTTTGAGAGCTATTGTCTTCACTTCGTTCGGGCTGTTTTCTCTTCTTTTTCCAGCTAAACAGAATACTTATCATTCAAATTCAAGAAATCTTCAAAGTTTGAATCAGATAAATAAACTCCTCCCTCCACGAAGAAACTTTTTTTTTACGTATCAAAACATGAATTTTTTAAGGCTTTTGGCCTCGCTTCACTCGGACTCGTTTGCTTTCCTTTTTGAATTTGACCTTTTTTTTTACAATGAAGTCGTCATTCAAGCAAAAATATACAGAGTACAGAATACAGAATATTTATATTTTAAACTTCTTCATCTATCACACAAAGAAATATCGTTTTTACACCTTTCAAAAAAACTTGATGATTTTTTTTCAATTTTTAATTTTTCAAAAAAAAATCCAAAATTTTAAAATTTTGAAGTAGTTGATAAATTTGCTTTTCTTTTTTAATTTCGAATTTCGCCACAAAAATCAATATTCGAATCGAATTAAATGATGATAACCTGGGTAAGCGGCTTTACCTAAATTCCCCCCCCCCCGCTCATCTATTCATGGGACGCAACAGGGAGCTCCTAAAGTTCGACCCAATAAGTTGACGTTATGAGTGAAATTTTAAGATAAATGAAAAAATAAAACTATACTATCTTGTAGAAAATTTTATTTCCAGCAAAGAAGGCTCTTATCAATTTTCGTCCATCTTCAGGTGCGTTACTGTCGCTATTCGAAGAATTCAAAAAATGTCAGAGAAACTGCACTTTTTCCATTTTTTTCATTTCAAGCTTGCATATTTCCAGTCAATTTTTAAAAAATAAAAATAAAATGAGGTGACCATTGTGTAGGAAATTCGATTTTCTATTTTAAAAAAGTGATCCTCTTCATATTTTCGATATCCTCGAAACTCAAGCAGATAGATCGAATTGAAAAACAAACCAAAAATAAAAATGAGAGTTTTTCTTTCTTTAGTGTTCTTGTTTTGAATGATCAAATCGATCTATGTATCTGCTTCAGTTTTGAGAATACCTAAAATGTGAATAATACCTTTTTTGTATAGAAAATTGAATTCCCTACACAAGTTCACGAGCAGCTTGAGACGTTTGTTTTGAAACGTGCTCTTTCTAAAAAATCTCACATGGAAATCGAACATTTCACGTGTTTTCCTTCTGACTAATGATGTTTCATATTTGTCCGTGAAATTTGAGTGGTCTATATTGGTACGCGTCACTCGGGCGGCCACGTAACCGGTTCGACGAAATTTTTCAAATGATGAGCATACCTACATATCTGCATTCCTATCCATTATTAAAAATCTTACGCTTGTAATATTTTAAATCGTGTTTGCGATAATAAAAATGCTTGACATTTCGTGGTGTAGTCAGAATTCGATGAATTGGCTTGAAAAAAAAAGGAAAGAAAAAAAGCGCAAGCATATCATTAAAAATGAAGTAAAAAGTATTTTTAAACGAGTATACGACATACGTATTGTACATATCATACGTACACTCTAATAATACATATTGGCAGCAGTCGAGGTGCTTTAATTTATTGTATGTACTGTCCATAGTGGAATGTTTTCATTCAATCACAACTGTGGACATATGAACGGAAACAACCAAAAAAAAAAAGAAGCATTGCAGGCAGGTAGGAAGGTACACGCGTCCCAGAAAAATCAAAGATCTATACTGGTTATCGAGGAGAAAATTTTTAGCATTTTAACACGCGGTCATCTGCGGATATTTTCGATATCCATATACCAACCCGTAGACTATACTATTATTCATAATTTTACTCGTTCGTGCGCGTGTGTATTAGTAGGGTATTTTTTTTCCTCGCTGAATCTTTTTTATACCTTATGGTATTTCGTGCATCTACTTTTATATGTAGCATATTAATACGAACAGGTAAGAATTGCTATGGCGCCCGGCGCTTTCTGGCCGTCTATGTCTGTAGGTACATCTTTGTGTGGTCCGAAAACGACGACAACAACAATAACGAGTATTACGAAAAATGATAAACGTTTCTTACACAATGACGAGAATGGACTGGAGACTACCGTTTGATTAATGGTTCCGCATCCTCTTTTGGCTTTTTCTAGTTTTACATTTTTTGCCGTTTTTTAAGCAAATGACTCTAGCGCGCTATTTTTTTTTTCACCGACTCAAAACTGTTTGTTGCATTTTAATTAGACACGACTCATATACCGATCTATACGTAGTATGCTATACTATATGACTTTATTCATTCTCTTATGTCGACTTGTTTCTCGTATAGATCGATGCTAGCTGCTGCGCTACTATGGTGGTTGTTTTTTCTCCTTCTCCGCCCCTCACTCTCCCACCTGCATCCGTTCTATGCGTTGATCGCAGTAGCCTTCTAGTTGCAGTATTTTCTTTCTCGTAATGTTTCTTCGAAATTATTTTTGGTTTTACAAGGCTCGCTTATTAATTATTAATGACGATGGCACCACTTTGACGAGATTATTAATCAATGAGTAACGAGATGCGTGAAATATATCGAACACGAACGCGACCTGTCTTAATTCTTATTGATTGGTCTGTCTGTGAGTGATCTCTATTCTTCTTATGAATTGTGTAGGTCTATAGCGAGTCGTTTAATTGAAGCGGAAGTAGCGGTTTTCGAGCCATATGGTAGCGTGATTCTGGTCCTTGAAAAATTGCAGTTTTCGACGAAATATTCTACGAGTTTGTTCCATCTATAAAAAATCTTGAATGTGTACTTTTGAGAACAGAGAATTCATCAGAACTGTTATAAAGTCGATGAAATTCAACATGGTGAAAATAAGCACCTCCCCCCCCCCCGGCAGCTCATTGAGCTCCAAAAGTTGATTTTTACTAGGAAGCTTTGAAAAATCAAACTTGGACAGTGAAAATTCAATGCTTTTTACCAAAATGTTCTACGATCAGACTTGAAATTTTCAATTTAGGTATTTCTATTTTTCATGGAATTTTGTTTAGATGTTGTTGTTCTTCCTTTCTGACTGAAGACAAATTTTATGTAGCTGAATGGAAAAGTACAAAAATGTTCAAAAACTCGCTTTCTCGACAAAAATTGGTTTGAAGAAATAAATATCTACAGAAAGCTAACTTTTTCTTCAAAAATTACTTTCGTCAAAATTAGTGAAAAAGTTTCTTGTTTTTTTACCTAAAATTTCAAAGAATCTCAAAAATTGTCAAAAAATCTGGCTTTTTAGTAAAATTACTGAAACAACCTCATTTTTTCAAAAATTGCCAAAAAGCCATGTTTTATACACCAAAAAGTTATACAAAAATTTGGCAAAAAGTAACGCGAAATTTCTACCTTTTTAGCTAAATTGAAAACAAAAGTTTTGCTTTTTTACCAGAAATTACCTAAAGTTTTGCTTTCTAGCAAAAATTAACTTGTGTTTTAGCAAAATCAGGTAGTAGCAACATTTTTCCTTAGAAAAGCGACTTAGCGACTTTCAGCAGTGAAACAGTTACCAAAAAAGAGACCAATTTTTTTATTCCAGCGTTCAGGAGAGCAAAAAATCGAAAAACAAAAGCAAAAAACGTGGGAGGGTGAAAGCTTTCGAAAAATTTGTATCGGCTTTAAAACTTGATTTTTTTAATAATTTTGAAAAAGAAAAAAAACAAGCCCGAGCGAAGCGAGGGCAAATACTTTCGAAAAATGATGTTTCCAAAAGTAAAAATTTGTGTTTTTAATAAAATTCTGGAATTGTTTAATGAAGAAAATTCGCATAAAATCCGTTGAAAATGAGTAAAAAAAAGATAATTTGGATGAAAAACATAAAAAGTGACTTTTTTTGGAAGAAAAGTAACCAATAGTGACCTTTTGATGAAAAAAGTGACCCTCTACGATGCCTGCAAAATTGCTGCGGGGTCACTTTTTTACCCAAAAGTCCTGTTTATTGTCAAAAATTCTCTAAAAGGCTTGCGTTTGGCAAATAATTGTCAACAAATTTTGGATTCATAGCAAAATTGCTAAAAATTGTCGTTTTGTTTTTGCAAAGAATTCCAAAAAGTCCTACTTTTTTCAAAAATTGTTTAAACGTCAATTTTTTGCCAAAAATTTTCCAAGTTTAACATTTTAAAATCAAATTCCAGAACAAAACGTTTAGCTCGCGTTTTGTCACTTTTTTTGGCCACTTCTTAGAAAATCGAGTACAACCCTTGAACAGGCAACCTGGACATTGCTTGGCTCTCATTTTGTAGTTTTGCATTTTTTGTTCACATCCGGTGAATTCGTTGGATTTCATGAGAAAATGATTCGTGATGTTTATAACTGTTTTCCAAAGTCCAAAAACGTTACATAAAAAATGGAAAAATAAAATACCTAACTTATCTAAAATGAAATAAATTCCACTCATAACGTCAACTTATTTGGTCAAACTTTAGGAACTCCCTGTTGCGTCCCATGAATAAATGGGAGGGGGGAAGATCTTGACTATTTTGCTTCAAAATTTTAAAATTTGGATTTTTTTAAAAATTCAAAATTCAAAAAAAAACAAGTAAGGGCAAAAGCTCTCGAAAATTAGTTTTTCGAAGGGTATAAAAACGATGGTTTCTTGCGCAATGGATGAAGAAGTTTATTATTTTTGATTCAAAATTTCAAAATTTGAATGATGACTTTTAAAAAAAGGCCTAACTTGAAACGAGACCGAGTGAAGCGAGGTCAGAACATTTCTTGAATTTGAATAATAAATGTTGTTTAGTTGGAAAAAGAAGAGCGAAAAGCCCGAACGAAGCGAAGGCAAAAGCTCTGAAAAATGTATAATTCAAGTTCTATAAAAAATCGGCGACCAATGAGCCCTTTTCAATAAAATTTTTCCAAAATTCCAAAAAAAAGGAGAAATTAATTGAGAGGACTTTTTGATAAGAAGAGATGAAAAGCAGGACAACTGCCGGACTTGCCGGACCGTTAGACACCTTTTTTTTATTTGGTTTTTAGTAAAATTTCTAAGAATTTTCGTTCATTGAAAAAAAATTTCAAAAGTCCAACTTTCTTCCATGAATTGTCTAGCAAGTTTCATTTTTTGTCAAAAATTGCCTGAAAGTTTCACTTTTTGCCAAAAATTACAAAAATTCTCACTTGGTTGGCAAACTTGCAAAATACGAGTTTAACTTTTCATTTCAATTTGTACCTACTTCTTAACGTTTTTTTTTATGTGATTTTTTAATGCATTATTATTTTGCTCTTGTTCTGTCATTTTTTTTGATTTTTTTTTTTTTTTGGTTATTCGAGCTATTTTTTTTCTGTTTTCAGAAAAAATCAAGTACGAGCCTTGTAAAAATATTTTTAATCCTCCTCCCTTCTGTAGAAAAAATATTGGAAACCCTCATAGCTCTGGAAAAGTGAAAAATTTGGATGTAAAATTTTGAGCCTTTTCTTTTTCCAAAAAAATCATAGGAGTGTTTGAAGAATGCTTCACTCATAGAAAATTCAAAATGGTGAGAACATTTTTGACTCCTGCTGCCTTCAAAAAATTCATAGAATGTCCAAAAGGAATTGGAAAAGCGAAAAATTGACCAGTAAAATGTGTAATCTCTTTCCTCCCTCCCCCATAAAGGAATTAGAAAGTTTTTGAAAAATGCCTTGCCAAAAGTCCTGCTGAAATCCTGCTTTTCATTTTGAAATTTTGTTTGACATTTTGTGCTTGGTAGAAAATATTCTCAAGTAATAATTTTCAATTTTTGGAAAACTGACAAAAATGGTTTTATGCAGTGGAGAACAGAAGTTCGTGCGCACAGTGAGGGCACAGTGTTGTCTCGAGACGCGTGTGTTTCAAAGTACATACCAATAATGAATTTAATCAGTTTCTGTATTCATTTTTTTTTTTTTTTTAGCAATTTTTGGTAATTTAATTATCGTTATCACTTCAGAGTATGAGATAATGAGAAGGTAATAATGATATCAGCCTAGAACATTACTTCATTTTCATTTTTATCTTCTTCAATAATTTTCCCTCGAGACATATTGAAGTCGAAAATTCATCACTTACTTATTATTACTCTTCTTATGGCATACAGCTATTGGAAAACTAATCAACGAGTACTTATTTTCTCGCTATAAAGATAAGAATATCACCAATTCACCACTTATCGACCTCGTTACCACACAATCTATAGTTAGATACATAAAGAATCGTTCGAAAACAATAACCAAAATATCTAATTAACGAACTAACAAAAAAAAAGAGGATAAAAGATGAGGAAAAAAGCAGTAAATTAAGCAGAAAAAAAATACTGTAACGGAATAATATAAGGATGAAACATAAATAATGGACGTAAAATACGTTGGTGTGAGCCATTTCATCTATAAATCAAGTAACGATCGATTTACAAATCTTTGGGGAAATTGGAAAAAATTCTACTCGAATCGTTGAAAATAAAAAGGGAATATGAAAGAAACTTATCTATAGCGAAGTTAAGCAATCGGCCGTCGTCGTCGCAGCAGCCGGCTCATGTGGAAGGTGAACACACAAACCGGAGGAAGAAGGCACAAAAAACCAGGAAAACGAAAAAGAAAAACGACAAACGATGAATATCGCATTCGCAGCGTCAGTGCAATCCCTGGTGAGATGCTGAATGAAGTCCGTGCCTGATTTTCTTCTTTTTTTTTTCACTTCTCTCGACTTGAATTCATGCACAGGCTTGCTCACAACATAGGTAGTGAGGTAGGTGTCACTTTTCGTCTTGGATTTTTGTCTGCTGCTTTAGCATAATACGACGAGCACATCGAATGTGATAATTCAAAAATGAAAACGCTAGATTATATTTCTGGTGCAGCAAAACATCAGTTTTTGGATTAGATCAAGGAAGATGAGGTCAGGTCATAATTGACATTATGATTTTTTATTTACAAATGAAAAAGCAAAGACGTAGAAACATTGATTGGAACTTACAAGAGAACCCTTTGAGCTGGGACTATTCGATTTGAACGAAATCGAGTTAAATAGAAAGAGCATGTTTTAAAACTCCCATAACCACAATTTCAGATGCCAAAGTTCATTTTTAGAGTTTTAAAATTCAAAATTGTTTTGTCGAAGGCAATTTTTTCATTTTTTCGTGAAAATAATGCAATTTTTTTAAAGCAAAGTGAACCAATGTGTGGATAATTCCTTCATTTCAACACACAAACATCAAATGCGTACTACATTTTGAGCCATTCTGAAGCCTCCAGCGATTTTCTAATGTTCTCCAAAAATTTACAGTCGCTCTGGAAAGACCAAAAATGAACTTGAAAACTTACACATATAACTTTGTTCAGCACTTATTGTGCAAATGTGCAGTTGTGCACCCTCTCGACCCCTTCAGGTGATTCCTGCGAAATTCGGGGAGTGTGAGTTCAAAAGTGAATTTCTGGTCAATCTGTTATTAAATTCCAAAAAAGTGAAAAAAATAAAATTTTCATGATATTGCTTCAGTAAATTTCACATTTTCTGGAATTTGAAAATAGTTCAAAAATTTACTTTTGAACTGCAGGATGGTCCTGCAAATTCTATACAGTTATCCTGTTTTTCAACAATTTTATCAAAAAGTCCTGCCTTTTTTCAATCATACTTGTAATTTTCAATCTATTTCCTTTTTACAGATGGAAAAAAATTGTGAGGAAGTATAAGTCTTTAATAGCTGATGGAAAAATTTCTTAAAAAAGGAAAATTTTGCGTTGAAACTTCGTATGTTGAAAATTAATATTTTAGTACCTCTCAAATTGTGAATTATCGGAAAATTTTCTAAAAATTCTGCCCCTTCGCTTCACTTGGCAATAATATTTAATGTTTTCGTCTCTATTGAGATTCAATTTTCAAAGATCAAAAACTGAAAAAGAGCGTGAAAAAAACACGTGAAAACAAAACAAGGTGCGAATTTTTGATTTTGGATTAACAATCAACAACTCTGAATTAAAAATGTTTTTTGCTTTCATTGAATTGAAATACTGAAGTTTTCAATTTTTTGTTTCATATTTCTGGAGGGTAAGTACTTCAATTCATATATTTTTTTATGCCAGAAAGGAAACTGTTAAAAGAAAATTTCCTTTGAAAAAAATGTAAAAAAGTGTAAGTTTCATCGAAAAACCTGGTTTTTTCATTAATAAAATTGAAGAGCTCTATTCCAAAGTGGGTTGAGTCATTTTCAAAAAAAGCACGTTTTACAGAGATTTTTACTTCAAAAGTGGGCGAAGTTATCGATTTTTCAAAGTAAATTTTTCTACAAGCAATTGTTCAATGTCCAAAGAAAGGAAAGGTGCTCGGAAACAGAAGTAATTTCAGCATCAAAAATTTTAAACGCATTTTTTGGGGGAAAAAATGACTTAACTCACTTTGGAATAGAGCTCTTATTCAATTATAGAGGAAGAGGACGCGAAAAAAGTTCGCTCTGACATGACACCCTTACCGAAAAAATCGTAGACTGACCAAAGACATTTGAAAAAAACGAATAATTGACATACGTGTAAAATATTGACACCTCTTTCCCTCTCCCCCGCCTCCCCCGAAGTTGTAAAGTGTTTGAAAAAATGTCCTTCTGAATTTGTCGAACTCGCAGTTGAGCGACGACGTGATGACGGAAAATAGGGAGAAATAACAAATGATCAACGTTTTCTCTCAAGTATTCTTTACTCTTCCTCATTCCTCAAAAAATTGGAAAAAACGAAAATGTGTAGGTCAAAAAGCACAAAAACTCGTCACAAAAAAATCAATTTGTGGAATTTTTGGGTTAAATCCATATTTACTTATACTCTCAATTTCGCTGAGATGACATTTTGAAAATTTTGTACTTCAATCATATTCAATAATTTGCATTTTTTGTTTTTTCAGAAACAGGCGAAATTTTGGAAAAGAAAGAGTAAATTTAGTACTTGTTTTGAACCAAAAATTAACCATTTAATGCACACTTGAGGGGTTATCATAAAACTCGATACTTGTACTTCCGATATTTAAAAGTAATGATAAGTTTTAATTGAAGAGAATTAAAGAATTGAAAAAAAAAATCGTTGAAATATGCAGTGTCTACGTCAAGTGCATGGAATTCATAGAAAACTTAATACACGAATATCTTCTTAGGTAAAAAAAGTACACCCAATGTCCTTGTAAAAAAAAACAGTACGTTTTTTTTTCCTAAAAACTTCCAACTACGATGTTTAGATGTCGCTGGCGATCTGTGGTTTAAAAGAATCACGCGAACGAAAAAAAGCGAGACTTGGAGTATTTTCTGTACGAAAACGTTTCACAGCGGAACATTCCATCGAATAAATTCCAAACTCTAGCATTTGAGAGTCGATAATTTGTACAAAAAAAAGAGCATATTACGTCAATAAAATTGCGAAAATTAAAGTTTAAATCAGACTTCCTATTTTCTATCATTTAAATGATGAGTACTACAGTAATGCTTATTTTAGTAGTTCACGAACCTTTGAACATTTTTGTTACAAAGATGACTTTTTTGGCACAAAATAACCATTCTCAAGAGTCAAGAACGAACCAATACTTTTTCATATTTGTCAAATGAAAAAATAATTATTTTTAGGCCAAAAAAAACATACATATAATAAATTTCAAAACTTGACATTTTTGAGCTCAAAATAAGTTATATTTCTCGATTAATTGCTTGCTTTTTTCATTTTTTGCTAAAAATTAACAATTTTGATCCCCTTCCCCCTCCTTAGTCTGTCCAAAGAATTGATCAAACCATATTTCACCACTTCCACTATAAACCATGCCCATGGCTATGATTTTTTTTTCCAAAGAAATATGAAAATTTAGATACTAATCGTTCAATAACTAATATTCCACGGAAAAATATAACAAAGAAACGTGCCACTTTGTCATATTACATGCTCTGGTCACACGACCGACGTCATTTTCTCCATCGATAAACATATCTCTAATCAAATTACCAAATACGTTACGCGTATGAAGAAGGAGAGAGAGAAAAAAAAGGTGTTGATAGTTTTTTACGTTTAGTAAACGCGCGTTAAAACCAAAACGAAGGTACCCCGTCGAGATAATCGCTTTTCAAATGTAATATTTGACCTCCCGCTATTTTGGCCACGCGTACTAACAACACTTCACGTACGAGCACGTTCTCGAGACATTCTTTTTTCGATGAATGCGCCTCTCGGCATGGGCAGCAGGCAGCGGTTGGGATGCTGGTGCTAGCCTATAGCTGTCCCAAGCTACATATTACTATATGTGTATGTGTAGTGTAGACATAAACCAAGTATAGTATTAGGTAAAGTAGGCGTACCAATCGGTCTAAAGCCCTCTAATAAAATAAGTATTTTAATATTCGTAGGTTACCTAGCTCTTCATGGTATACGTGGAGAGGCTCTTGTTGCAATTTACAAATTGATTAATGAACCGAATCATTTTTCTCGCCACGTGTGATTTGATATCCCTAGACCTGCTTATACTGTTGATGTGGGGTTTTCATTTAGCTAAATTAATAAATCGATGGCTTTTGGTGAAACGTTTCTCAGCTCCCTCTCTCGATCAGGGCAAAAAATAAGAATAATTTCTGCAAGGGTGCAAACTAGGTATCTATGAGATAACTCATACGAGTTACAACTAAGTACTCCAAAAAAGACTCGTATTGTATCAAAATGCCAATTTTGTGCCAAAAATTGTCATTTATGATGAAGTTGTCATTTTCGGCACAAATGATCATTTTTTGTACAAATAAGCATTTTTTGACCCAAAATAGACATGCTCGTACTGCTTTTTACAAAAAAAAACTCATTTAGTGTCAAAATTCCGATTTTGTTCCAAAAATGGTGAGTAATTTATGACAGAATTGTCATTTTTGGCACAAATGATAACTTTTTGCACAAATAAGCATTATTTGGAACAGAATGAGCTTTTTGGCACAAAATAAGTAAGGTTTTTTGAGGCATTTTATGGGATAAATTTTAGGCACAAATTGAGTATTATCACTTGTGACAGTTGCAGGGTATCCAACAGGTAGTGAAAAAGTAGTCAAAAAATAAAAAAAATTAATTGATGCGTTCATTTTGTATTTTTTTTAAAATATAATTTTGATTGAAATTAAAAAATACTTTGTAAATCTACAAATTTTCTTCCAATTTCAATCTTTTTGAAAAATTTCCTGTAAAATTGACTTTGTTAATTTTTTTTGCGTCGGAGGGGGGGGGTGTTGAGTGGAGAGCTATCTGAAAATTTGGCTGAAAAAAGGTAGTGAAAAAAATAGTGATTTTTTCGGTCGACAAATCCGTTGCTGGATACCATGATTCAACTTCTGGTAATTTTCAATTATTGAGATAAGGAGGAGGAGAAGGAGGAGGGGGGTCATTTTGACAAATTTTATGACACTTTTTGCAGTTTTGACAAATCATCATTCAATTTTGAGAATTTCTCATTAATTCTTGGTATTTTTCAATAATCATAAGCACTTGAGCAATTTTTACAAAATTCTACCCAAGTGAGACATTTTCTTGAATTTTGATCGTTTTTTGATGGACCATCAATTTTTGATATTTTTGAGTGATTTTCACAATCAATTTTACATTTATAATTTTTATGATACTTTCTTTGCGAATATTCTTTTCTAGCTTTTTACTGAACGTCGAGATCGTTAGAATTTTTACTTGGGGCTTCGACTATTATTATTTCATCGTATATCTGTTGATTGATCAATAATTTTATAACTAGGCTATAACTAATCCACCTAAATTTTTCTTTGTTTCAGGTGAGTACAAATTTCCTTCAAAAATGATAGAATATGAACTCGCGTATGAGAATGAGTAAGTAATTTTATAATCCTTATTAGAAAAGTTACGTAAGTCACTTCTACACCTGTGTCCTTTTATTTTCAATGGCAAATCAAAAAAAAAATTCTAAAATCACAGAAGAATTTGAAAATCAGCTGAAATAATTGTCCATTAGGTTTGAATCGAGGTGATCTGATTTTCCGAGCATGGATTTGGAAACAGATCAAATTTTTGAGATTACAAACTATTTTTGATTTTTAACGAATTTTTTGAAAAATTAAACTTGGGTTGAAAATGTAAAAAAAATCAAATTTTCACCAAATGGACAGAGAAAACTGGAATATGGCGTGTGCCCTGTTTTTGACCCTCCAAATCGATTGGAGACGATTTCGAACCATTTCGAGTGAGTTCCGGAGCACACTAACAGTTTATTGAAAATAGAAATTTCCACAACATTTTGCCCAATTGAGTTGTTGAAATGAAATTTACTTAGTACCGCATTTCTAATATGCTGAGTCGATTGGAAATGGTTTTGGGCTGTTCTGGAGCCTTCGGATGTATTTTGGAAATTTCAGATTTTCTAAAAAGTGATCTAAAATCCATCCAAATCAACTTTAGCGTCATTTTATTTATTTTTTTTCAAATAGTTACAGGGTATCTTAAGAGGTGGTGAAAGTAGTGAAAAAATAGTGATTTTGGAAATGGGTAGTGAGAGTAGTGAAAAAGTAGTGAATTCAGTCCCTGTAAAAAATTTGACTTTGTTAATTGTTTTTGTGTGCGAAGAGTATGGGGATGTCGAGGGGAGAGCTTTCTAAAAAATTTGATTGAAGACAGATAGTAAAAAAAGTAGTGATTTTTTTCAAAAAAAATTCCTTTAGATGCTATTTTTATGACGAAATTGTCATTTTTTGCACAAATGATCATTTTTTTCATAAATGGTAATTTTTTGCACAAATTATCATTTTTTGCACATATTATCATTCTTTGCACAAATGATCATTCTTTGCACAAATGATCATTCTTTGCACAAATTATCATTTTTTGCACAAATTATCATTCTTTGTACAAATTATCATTTTTTGCACAATTTTTCATTTTTTGCACAATTTTTCATTTTTTGCACAAATGATCATTCTTTGCACAAATTATCATTTTTTGCACAAATTATCATTTTTTGCACAAATTATCATTTTTTGCACAAATTATCATTTTTTGCACAAATTATCATTTTTTGCACAAATTATCATTCTTTGCACAAATGATCATTCTTTGCACAAATGATCATTCTTTGCACAAATGATCATTCTTTGCACAAATGATCATTCTGTGCACAAATGATCATTCTTTGCACAAATGATCATTTTTTGCACAAATGATAATTTTTTGCACAAAATGATCATTCTTTGCACAAATGATCATTTTTTGCACAAATGATCATTTTTTGCACAAATTATCATTCTTTGCACAAATTATCATTTTTTTGCACAAATGATCATTTTTGGAACAGTATGAGATTTTTTGCACAAAATGAGGTTTTTTGACCCAAATGAATGAACATTTTGGGCATTATTTGATAAGTTTATAGGCACAAATTGAGTAAGTATTATCACTTGTGACAGTTGATTAGATTTTTAGTGAAAAGTGAGAGTGTTTGTTGAAGAAAATGTGCATTTTTGGCATAATGTAAATTGTAAACATTGGGTTTGTTTTTTACACGGATTTTGGCAGATTTAAGATTTAAAATAAAATCCACGAGAATCTGCTAGGATAGTAACTTTTGAAAATGGATTTTGGATTTTACTCGAAGAGAGAAAACTTTTGATGTTCCGAAAGTTTGTGGTGGGGATCTAAAAAGTGTTTAAAAAAGAGATTTTTAAAACGTCCAAAAACCAGATTTGGCTGAAAATATTTTTTTTTTTTTTTTTTGGAACAGAACGAGCATTTTTGGCTTGAAATTAATAATTTTTGACTTAAAATGAGTCATTTTTGAAACAGAATGAGCATTTTTGAAATTAATGAACATTTTTGCCGAAAAGTACATTTATGAATTTTGATCGAAAAATGAGCATTTGTAAATTCCATACTTGAAAATGATTTTTTTGTACTTCGCAAATTGTAAATTTTCTGATGCTTTCGCCCCGATTCCAAAAAGTTTAGGCTCAAAGTTATATTTTTGAATTTTATTTTCAAAAGCTAAAAAGTCACGAAAAATAACACGAAAAAATTTGCGAATTTTTGAATTTGGATTATTCAATTCAAATTTTTAGTCACGTATACAAATAAAAGCATCGTTTTTGAACATTTTAAAATTATTCAACATTTTCGCCTCCAACTCTCCCTTCCAAAATTTGTTCGAACCATATCCGCTAATTAGCATAAAAAATACTGTAGAAGGCGGTGGGGGAGTCTGGGTTGAAAATTTAGAAAAATCTAGCGAAAAAAGTTGAGAAAATGTCAGTCTACACCCCCCTTCCTCACACACATCACTTCACCAAGCTCCAGCAGCCAATCATTTCCCAAAATTCACCAAAAATTATCTCAAACAGCCACACAAATACATCCAAAAACCTCGAAAAACATTTCACCCTTTCTTACTTTTTAAAAAACCACAATTATGCCATCCATATCGCCATTTAAAATCTCATATTACGCCGCTTCATACCTACTTATATTCTAATCGGATTCGCGCGAAACTTTCCGTATCATTTATTCGACACCCTGTGAATAAAATATTTAAATTACCTTTTATGATAAAATTAGGATAAAAATTTGTTCAACACGCAGTCATACTGGTGCAAAAAAAAAGCCCCCGAATAAAAGAAAAGGAAAAAAATATAACGAAATGAAAGAAAAACGAAACGGGGAATGAAAAAAACCTACATAGAACGTACAATACATAATAGAGAGAAGAAGAAAAAAAAAGGCAAGAAAAATTAATAGGGCGTAAAATAGGGGTTGAACCGGGTCACGTTAAAATAATAAAATAATATTCGTCTCTCGTTGCCATTTTTTTCCCTTCGCTTTTGCATGATTTCAATCGAGTTCAACAGTTCGAAACGATTATAGCACGCTTATAGTTAGTATAGTACGTATAACGAAAAAGGAATATTTTATCGAGAGTCTATTTCCTGTGTGCTCTGCTGTGTGCTCGTTGCGGAAAAATGTAAATGCAGATGGGGGTGGCGGCGGCGGGAGAGCTCACGCCGCGAAATCGAAAACCCTGCAAATCGAACGCCGAACAGCTCCAAAGACAATCAAAAAATACTCTGCGAAAGATTTCTCATCCGTCGTCGTCGCGTTCTGTTCTGTTTACGTATTACGTATATATGTTTGGTTATTAAAATGCGTAAATTGAGACACGCGCTCGAATCGTACACCCCTCGAAAAGTTGACGGAAATGCAAAAACGTCGCCACGTGCGCCAGCCTACTACAAGTTTTCACTATAACTTTATCGGTTATGAAAGTTATTACGAAGGCGGCACCAGCCAAAACAGCCGGTAATTAAGGCTAATACGCTAGTTTATTGGCGTTTATTTTTTACTTCCAGTTCTGCAGCCATACCCCTTTGACTACAGCGTGCTTTTTCACCCTCTCCTCCTCGTCCCCCATCGCGGGAACATTCTCTTTACCGTTTCATCTTTTGTATACGAATAATTCCACGGGTCATTGAAAATTATGCATAGTTTACAGCACACAGTGTCATGAAAAAGACCCTACCATCGTACTTTTTTCTCTTTTTTTTCGCCTCTTTCATTAGATATTGTTTTGATTTTTCGACATTTGCTTTTCAACTTGACTAATTATTCGTGATTAATTACGAAGGACGGGTGCTTTTTCAAATGTCGTCATATTTTGCGTCGTGATTACATCGCGGCGGCGTAATCCTCGCATTTCTCTGGGGTAGCTGATGCTGTATAGTGTATGGGACCAATGACAGCTCGGTCGTAATATTTCATTAGGTATTTCTAAATTTAGCTGTAGGTATTACTGCGACTACTTACTCGTACGAGTATGTCCGTGTGTGTAGATCTCGTAAGCATACGTATTCATTCTGGCGAGAAGATATTCAGCTAACTACCGGGGACCATCCATGTAACACCTTTTTCACCCTCTTCAACGTGCTACACTTCTCGGGTAGGTACATCGACCAAGAGGGTAATTGAATTCGACATTCCACAGCGAAAGGTCCTGCAACATGAACATATCACATTAACAAAGTCAAAATATTACATGTAAAATACATTACCAACAATGAACCCTACATAAATGTATAATTATAGGTATGTTAAGTACAAATTTTCACTTCATAATTTCGCTTTCATTGCTTATTATTTAACAATTACAAAAACATCACTATAGCAGGTAAGTAGGAACGGGAACAAACCAAGGTTACTCTGACATAATTGAAGTGACCAACACTAATAAAAATTATAATTCCAGCATAAGGTACCACATAATTTCTTCTCAACTTTCCCATGTTTCCAAACGTTTCCTCAATTCACCCAATTTTCCCCGAAAATTCGCAACTTTTCTCTTAAATTGTTCTTCGTGGGGGATACCTTTCCTCGGCCCCTCCCCTCTCCGTTTGAAGGGTATTTCACAGGTTGTGAAGTACATAGTGAGAAAGTAGTAAATTTATTCAAAAAGGTAGTAAAAAAATGAAAAAATTCAAACGCGCAACAAAAATCTTCAAATTATTGATGGAAAAAGTTCATTTCTGATGGATTTGGCCACAGTGTTGAAATGTGTGACGTCATTTTGAGCGGTAAATTTTCTTTCAATTTCAAATTTTTTTACAAATTTTTTTGTGAAAAATTTGGCTTTGTTAATTTGGTGTGTGTGTGTGTGTGTGTGTGTGTGTGTGTGTGTGTGTGTGTGTGTGTGTGTGTGTGTGTGTGTGTGTGTGTGTGTGTGTGTGTGTGTGTGTGTGTGTGTGTGTGTGTGTGTGTGTGTGTGTGTGTGTGTGTGTGTGTGTGTGTGTGTGTGTGTGTGTGTGTGTGTGTGTGTGTGTGTGTGTGTGTGTGTGTGTGTGTGTGTGTGTGTGTGTGTGTGTGTGTGTGTGTGTGTGTGTGTGTGTGTGTGTGTGTGTGTGTGTGTGTGTGTGTGTGTGTGTGTGTGTGTGTGTGTGTGTGTGTGTGTGTGTGTGTGTGTGTGTGTGTGTGTGTGTGTGTGTGTGTGTGTGTGTGTGTGTGTGTGTGTGTGTGTGTGTGTGTGTGTGTGTGTGTGTGTGTGTGTGTGTGTGTGTGTGTGTGTGTGTGTGTGTGTGTGTGTGTGTGTGTGTGTGTGTGTGTGTGTGTGTGTGTGTGTGTGTGTGTGTGTGTGTGTGTGTGTGTGTGTGTGTGTGTGTGTGTGTGTGTGTGTGTGTGTGTGTGTGTGTGTGTGTGTGTGTGTGTGTGTGTGTGTGTGTGTGTGTGTGTGTGTGTGTGTGTGTGTGTGTGTGTGTGTGTGAGAGAGAGAGAGAGTGAGGATGAGGGGGGAGGGGGAGGGGGTGGTTTGAGTGAAAAAGTTTTCCGAAAATTTAATTGAAAACAGATGGTGAAAAAAACGGTGAAAAAGTTGTGATTTTTTCAAAATAAAATTCCGTTTGATATCAAGATTTAGCACGCCTCTGATGATTGGAAATCAACTATCAACTTAGCTCTTACCATAGCCCATTTTCAAGTTTCTCAAGCTTCAAATCGGAGTGTTCAATTCATAAGTCAGTGTGTATCTAACAAAGGAACCCGCCTCCGATTTGAACGGGACCGCGATTTCTGGAAAGAGCATGTTCTAACCCCCAAATCCAAATTTTCAGCTGCCCAAGTTCATTTTTCGAATTTTTGAAAATCCAAAATTGACTATTTTGGTGATTTATTGTTTTTTTTTAAATCAAAATAAGTCTTAAAACTGATATTAACCCCCCAAATCCAAATTTCGCCATTTACAGCTATTCTGGAGGCTCCAGCGCGATTTTTCAATTTCTCCAGAATTTTCAATGTGCTCCAGAAGGCGTGAATATGAAGTTGGGCAGCTAAAAATCGAGTTGTGTGTTATACTCGAACTGCAGGGTGTCTAACAGGTACTGCAGGTACTGCAAGTACTGTAAAAGTACTGAATTGAAATCCTCGGTACTGCAAGTACTGCAAAGTACTGCATTTTGCCTGAAAAGTACTTACTGTATTTTTTCTCAGAATCATTGATTTAAAGTTTTTTAGAAACCTCAAAATGAATTAATTAGTGAAAATTGAAGAAAAAAAAATGTTCATTTTGTACCTCAAAAGATGGCAACACTTGTTAAATTAATACTTGTACAATTTTTATTATTATCGAAAAATTCCAACCGGTTCAAAATTTTTTTTTCTGGGGGGGTCGATGTAAGCTGGATAAAAAAAATAAGGTAATGCAAAAGGTATCTACTGTAAAAGTACTGCATTTCTTCGGAGAAATTTTGTTGGACACCCTGAACTGTTTAACGAATTTATCCACATTTGAGCCGATTCTGGAGCGGACACCTCAAGAGTGGTTTTTTGACCAGCTTTTTTTTCAAAATAAAAATATCCAAAAACCAAAAATTCCTCGTTTGCGAGAAAATGTTCGAAATTTGCGCGAATCGCAGTATTTCGTCATGAACTAACCCCTCGTCGAGGGCGAATTTCGCCATTTACAGCTATTCTGGAGGCTCCAGCGCGATTTTTCAATTTCTCCAGAATTTTCAATTTGCTCCAGAAGGCGTGAATATGAAGTTGGGCAGCTAAAAATCGAGTTGTGTGTTATACTCGAACTGTTTAACGAATTTATCCACATTTGAGCCGATTCTGGAGCGGACACCTCAAGAGTGGTTTTTTGACCAGCTTTTTCTCAAAATAAAAATATCCAAATACCAAAAATGCCTCGTTTGTGAGAAAGTTTTTGAAATTTGCGCGAATCGCTGTATTTCGTCAGTAATTAACCACACGAGAGCGAATTTCGCCATTTCCAGCCTTTCTTGGGCCTCCCTTTAATTTTTGGATATTTTTATTTTGAATTTTAGAAAAGAAAACCATAAGCGCTATCGAAGGGAGGGCAAAAACTCTCGAATATTAATAATTCAGAAAATCATTTAAAATCATTTTTGATGTGATGAGTTTATTTTTTCAGCTCTGACCTTTTTTTAATTGGAACAATTTTTTTTTAGAAATTTAAATTCTGGAATGAAAAAGAAAATCGCCCTGAGCCCAGCGAGGCAGAAACTTCGGAAAATGTGGGATTCGAGAAGTAAAACGACGTTATTTACATAAGAAAAAAACAGTTTCTTGGACTATTTTTGATATTTATAAAATTTTAGTCAAAGTCCATTATTTTCTTATCTTTCAGATTACTTTATAGTCCAGTAGAATTAGCATCGAATAGTGAATCTCTAGGTGGCAAGCTGATTTTTGGTATACTGGTCCATTTTGATGTCCTGAAAACGAATCCGAGGAGTCCTCTACTGTCCCGGGTGTGCTTTCCCCCAAATTGTGGATCTTAGCCCCCCAAAATCGGTTTATGATCAATTCATCAAAAAATATTGACTCTAGCGCAAAAATGGTTCAAGAATGTTGTTCTACGTCAAATTTCCCAACAGATGAGCCATGTATCGATTTTCCAGCCCCAAGGGGGGTGGACCTACGGCGCTTTGAACATAAAGGGGTCTGTATAATAGCGCTATTATACATTGATTGTTAATACTTATTGGTCGTAATATTTTTAATCGTTTAAAAATGATACGGGGGTACTTCTTTTTGTTTTTCTGAGATACAGAACGGACTACAGCGTCACCCCCTCCCCTCTTTCCCTCACCATTCAGTTATCTGTCGATATAACGTACGTCCGGTGAATTGAAATGTATCTACAAAAAAGTGTAAAAATGTCAAATGGAATGTTGATATACGCGTTTCAAACGCCAATTTTAACGAAGCGTAACCAATTCTCCCCCTTTGTGGATCCCAAGCCCCCCAAAACTTTTTTCAATCCATCTTCTTCAATATTGGTCAAATTGAAAAAATTCTACAATTGTTATGTTCTAATCCATAAAATTTGCCATAAAATGAACCTTCGTTCATATTTCTCGCCCCAGAGGGAGGAGGAGTGAACCTAAAACATTGAATAGGCACCTACTTTCTCGTTCTCACAATGTGCAGATCTCTAGGTATGAAATTTCCAATTCAATCGCAATAGGAAAAGTAAAAATTTGAGATTAGATGGGTACCTTAATCATTTAAATCAAATGTATGTACGTACAAAAGCCAAAAAAGGTCTTCGCAACATTTTTTTCAATTTTAGATTTCAACTTCAACGTGTTTCCCTGAAAGTCCCAATTGCAAGAAGATTTTCAAATTTTAATCACTGATTTAGAATCTCTTATGTAATTCTTCTGAAATCCCTTACTCAGTTTTGCTTCAAGTTCACTCGCTACTCATTCTTGAGAAACGAGCCTCCAAGGTTTGGTTGTTTTGCAAAAAAACGAAAATATGAAGTGTGAAGATAACAAGGATTTCCCTTCCCTCCCTTCTCCTCCAAACTTTTAGGTGTTTGAGATGAAAATTATTTTTTTTAGCAAGACTGTTGAAGGGAACACCTTTAAAAAGAGGTAAGTACGTAGAGGGCATTTCTGGTTCAATGTCACGAAATGAGATAGGGCCTCTCAGATAAATTTGGGGTGGTGGGAGGGGAGGAGGGAGTCTTCATCATAATGTTTTATCAGACGAATTATTTGACTTCTGTTACGAGATGTATTTTCCAAGTGTTTAGATAACTCTTCAATCCTTCTCTATCCCTTTCTACCTCACTTTTTCACGTGAATGTGATTTTATGTCTTCGGTGAAGACTCCCTCCTCTCCTCACACCCCCCTATCAAATTTATCTAAGGATTTATAAAATTACTTATCTACCTAATTTCAAATTTTAACGTTTCGTATTGCGATTGAATTGGAAATTTCATACCTAGAGATCTGCACATTGTGAGAACGAGAAAGTAGGTGCCTATTCAATGTTTTAGGTTCACTCCTCCTCCCTCTGGGGCGAGAAATATGAACGAAGGTTCATTTTATGGCAAATTTTATGGATTAGAACATAACAATTGTAGATTTTTTTCAATTTGACCAATATTGAAGAAGATGGATTGAAAAAAGTTTTGGGGGGCTTGGGATCCACAAAGGGGGAGAATTGGTTACGCTTCGTTAAAATTGGCGTTTGAAACGCGTATATCAACATTCCATTTGACATTTTTACACTTTTTTGTAGATACATTTCAATTCACCGGACGTACGTTATATCGACAGATAACTGAATGGTGAGGGAAAGAGGGGAGGGGGTGACGCTGTAGTCCGTTCTGTATCTCAGAAAAACAAAAAGAAGTACCCCCGTATCATTTTTAAACGATTAAAAATATTACGACCAATAAGTATTAACAATCAATGTATAATAGCGCTATTATACAGACCCCTTTATGTTCAAAGCGCCGTAGGTCCACCCCCCTTGGGGCTGGAAAATCGATACATGGCTCATCTGTTGGGAAATTTGACGTAGAACAACATTCTTGAACCATTTTTGCGCTAGAGTCAATATTTTTTGATGAATTGATCATAAACCGATTTTGGGGGGCTAAGATCCACAATTTGGGGGAAAGCACACCCGGGACAGTAGGGGACTCCTCGGATTCGTTTTCAGGACATCAAAATGGACCAGCTTGCCACCTAGAGATTCACTATAGAGCCTATTTTTTTGCTAATTCTACTGGACTATTAGGTGTAAGTAACTTACTTTAAAAACGAGGCTTTTGACTCAAATTTCAAAAATATCAAAAATAGTCCAAAAAAACGGATTTTTCTCATGTAAATAACGTCGTTATACTTCTCGAATCCCACATTTTCCAAAGTTTCTGCCTCGCTGGGCTCAGGTCGATTTTCTTTTTCATTCCAGAATTTAAATTTCTAAAAAAAAAAAAATTGTTCCAATTAAAAAAAGGTCAGAGCTGAAAAAAAACTCGATCACATCAAAAATAATTTTAAATGATTTTTTGAATTATTAATAATATTCGAGAGTTCTTGCCCTCCCTTCGATAATGCTTATGGTTTTCTTTTCCAAAATTAGGTATTCAAAAATTACTGTTTAAATTTAGAAAATGTCGAGGACTAGCACAATCGACTTCTCGCATAAAAAATAATGCTATTCATGTTTTAGATTAATGAATTTTCAAAAACCTGTTTCCTTCGATTCGCCGAGACCAATTTTCTTTTTTATGTTCAAAATTGAAATTTACCAAATAATAATTTTCAAAATTGAAACAATGCCAGTGCCAACAAAATCAATTTCTGACATCAAAAATGATTTTGTTGGTGATTCTTGTCTGAGAAACTCTGTAAGATACTGACCCCGTATGTTGAAAATTCCTAAACAAAATCTTCAAAAATGAATGAACAATTTGACGTTTTTTGGAGCCTCTTGCGAGTTCTCAAGTAAGGGCTGAAAACATCTAAGAAAAATTTAAGAAATGAGAAAAAAACGTCGTAAATATGAGTCATTTTTCTGTATTTCAGTATTGACGGTCATAACCGCGCCTATTTCTTATACTTTCTCGACCACCGTCGTCGGTATCGAAATATACTCGAAATAAAATTCGTTGCGATTGTGGAGTAAGAAATCGATGATTTACGACGTCGTTATAGGTATAAGAATCCGGCACATAAAAAAATGCTACCTATATTTTTCGTCGATATTTTTCAACTTATGGTACACATTTCGCTTATTATGGGTTTCTTCTGTATTTCGACATAAGCTATATACCTACCTAGCTTACCTAGCTTACCTACCTACCTAGTCGAATAAGTATCATGAATGCGACGATAACTTACGACGCCAACGTAAAAATTGAAAAAAGATTTTTATTAAATTTCATACGAGTTTCGGTTGGTCAGATTTCATTTCTTTTAGTTTTTTTTTTGAAAAAAAATAAAATACAATTTGTAATAGGGACCAATGGTAAAGTAAAAACGATTTCCTGCGAAAGAAATATCGTAAATTATGCAGTAAAAATCGTGACCGTCCAGTACGGCGATATTAAATCGTTGTTACGTCCTCGCAAGTTTTTTCGACATTCCCCCAGGGATTAGTGTTTCACGTCCCTTTTTTTTTTTTTTTTTTTTTTAGTAAAATGCGGCGAAACGTTTCTCAGTATCGACTTCGGCGTTTATTTGTTTTGTTTTTCCGTGTAAGTGTATGAGTGTTTCCATACACGTATATGTTTTTTTTTGTTGTTGTTGTTGGCGGGTATTTTTTTCGTTTTTTTTTCTTTTTTTTCGCTTTCCTATGCGTGTATATTTTATAGGTATAAACGGACATTCGTGTTTTATTCATGCGTAAGCATTTATAGGTGGTGGTGTATACAAGCGAATATAACAGCGATGATAAGAGCAGGATGCAGTACCTCGTACTACACACAGATGGGGAGGGTGGTAAAGGATGCGAGAGAGGAGCAACTGGCATATAGTGGGCGAATTACGACACGAGTTGGTTTTTATTTTGGCGATGAAATTTGTATTTCGAGTTGAACTATATATTTTGTAAGGTCGCGCCTTGCCGCCGATATAGTTTTACGTGCATTTTGATATCGAAGAAGTCAATTTTCACGAACGGTCCTTTTAACATTTCGGACGAGGGTCTTTATACCTCCGGGGAATTTCGTTGATAGATTTATCCTTACGTTTCAAATTATTACGGGCCAGTGTCCGTTTTTCTTTGCTATGCTTCTACGCCATATACCCGTATGCACGCGGTGCTGCGTCGGTCACCGCTGCCGCCGCCGCCGCCCAGCAGCCCATGTTGATGTTGCCTCGGCTGCTCGGATGCTGCTGCTTCTTTTCGCAAAATAAAATAGCGCATTAACAGCAAACTTTCGCTTCGCTACCATTTTACCATTTACTTGTACAAGCTCACGTTAGCCGTGTTAGCCAGCCGCTTACGTACTTACCGTAGTTTTATTTAATTATTTATTTCATTACGACGTGTTTTCTCCTTTTTCGTGGTCAATATTTTTACGTACGAGCGGACTTTTCGTATACCTGTGTGCGATAAATCTATCGAGCGTCTTCATAATTCTTAACCGCGCACGTGTAACGTGAAGTACCCCCTTCCCCACCCTTGAAATGATGTATTGGTTTATTTTGCATATTCCGGGTGAAATATTTTTAGGTGATTTTTCGTATGATTTTTCGGAAAAGGAAGATATTTTCTTTAACCCTGCTCTAGTTTTTGGTGAAAGGTATGCTTGCAATGTGATTTGAAATGAATTTGGTGTTCTTATTTCGAAACTCTGCGTGGATATTTAAAAATGCGTTAAAAATTCAGAAACGTTGTCAGTATGATGGATTTTTTTAAGATGATTGAGTTGGGTGTCAAAATCTACAATTCTACATGTTTGGCTCTTCACTATAGGGTGCCTTTTATTCAAGCTGGTGAATTTTTTTGTGTGTTTTTTGGATCCTACGGTCCTACGTTTCAATGTTGTTGGTTTTTATGATGAAAAAAAAATCAACTCCGGATCAACTTGACCCTTTCACTCGAGGCTAAGTCGTGCCAGAAAGCCCCCCAAATACGAGTATGTATCTAAGTACCAAAAAAAGGAATTGTAGGTGGCCCATGGATGAGTTTTCTTGAAAAGTGCTTTATTTAGAAATGACGAGCTTCAGTTTTTTCTGTTTCATTTTTCCAAGTTCGAGGTCCTCTGATTCAAGAAACCAATTGTTTGGAGAATGGAGGGATTTTTTTTTTGAAAAATATTTTTCTGAAAAATTATTTCTGACGGTGACGCAGAAATACAAATACTTGTATTGTAAATTTTCAACATTTTTTACCGATTCCGATTTATTTAAAGTTTCTTGACTTGTTCAACTTGAGAGAGAGAAAATGAATGATTGATCTCGTTGCCTCAGTGGTGTAGTGGATGCACGCTGGACCCGACAATCCGGAAGGCCTGGGTTCAATTTCCAGGCTGGGCACAAATTTTTTGTACGTTAGTTGCATTAGAAAGCAGGTAAATATAGGTTGGTTAAGAAAAAGAGACTACTTCTTAATTTGATTTACCTAGCTCTCTGGCCTAAAAGTAATTCTCTCGCAGGTTGCCTATCTGTTCTTTGTAGGATTCAGTGTCTTCACACTATTAAGCGTTGCTCTCTGATGTACCTAATCTTTGTACTGGTCATGGAAACATACACCTAGCTTGATATTGAATCTAAAACGGCGATTAATCTTGTTGCCTCAGTGGTGCAGTGGATGCACACTGGACAGACAATCTGGAAGGCCTGGGTTCAATTCCCAGGCTGGGCACAAATTTTTTGTATGTTAGTTGCATTAGAAAGCAGGTAAATATAGGTCGGTTAAGAAAAAGAGACTTCTTCTTAATTTGATTCTACTTAAAAGCAAAATTGAAAATTTTCAAAAAATACAATACGAGTTTTAAAATCTGGATTTTGGAGGCGCAGGATTCATTTTTAAAAGACCAGCTCAGCTGTTAACCACACAACCCGCACAACAATTGTCGACGTCGACATTTACATCGACTACGTTTTTTTTCAACATAATGATGGAAAAGCGATCAATTAATTATTTTGTAGGAATCTTTTGTCCGTACAAAAGCCAGGTAAATGAAAAGTTTCAAAATTTTCTCATTATTTCTGATACCTCGACATGCCATCTCGACATGTAGATGTAAAATTCAATGCTCGAAATTTACATCTACAAGTATGTCGACCAATTTTTCAAAATTAAAATTTCTGTTTTAGTGTTTGAAAGTTTAGTAAACATTCAAAGATATGATCTTGTTCAATGAGGAAAACAAATTTTTTAGGGCATTGATGAAATTATGCACTTTTCCACAGTTTGAAGTTGTAGATGATATGATGTTGATATTGTGGATGTACCGGGTGACTTAAAAGTTCAGCAACCGAAAAATTGGGTTCTTAAAAAAATATCAACAGCCAAAAAGAAATGAAATGGCAGTCGTTGCATAGCAGAGACTCCAAGTGATTCGCAGCTAATAAACTTGTTCCTTTGTAATGATTCTTCCACAACATTTTTAGAAATAAGTAAAAATTTTCGATTTTTCACCAAAAAATTTCAAAAGTTTTTTTTCCTGAAAAATTAAATAACGATCAGCGAATGGCGGGGGGTGCATCTTCTGGTGAAGACCATCGTGTAGCGTTGCATAAGCCACCCTAAAATAATCCGACGTAGACAACCTTTCGTACACCTATGATAATTGTCTGCTTGGTACTCATTATTCAAGTATGCCTAGTCTGCCCCTGCAAAATGTGCGCTATGCAATTTGAATGGGGGATGAAACTTTAATTACATGGGGGAGTACCCTCCTACTATTAATAACAACGCAATTAAAAAGGCCTGCTCATGAACGTATTTTTTATTTTGAAAAAAATTTTGGGTTGCGTAACTTTTGGGTAGAGATGTGCACTTTTCAGAAAAGTAATTTTGGTGAAATGAAAAGTGAAAAGTTCATTGAAAAGTGTGAAAAGTTGTGAAAAGTGTGAAAAGTAAATCGTCTGAATCTCATATTAAAGCTCTCTGTAAGAGCTTCGAATTGATGTATTTTTTGACTATCTAAAACACACAAAAAAACAAAATCATTTTTTTCCACCTAATTAATCGAATAGTGGTAGTTTTGAGCCTTTCTAGACGCTCTGACATTTTTGGGTTTTTCAGTTTTGAAAAAATGTTGTGAAAAATATCAAAAATGGGAACTAAATTGCGAAGGTGGAGGAGTGGAGAGAGTGAAACTTGATATTTGACTTCAGCAATGAGGTTAGTGATCTCTGATGAGTAAATTGATTGGTCACTCGCTTTTTTTTAAAAGTGAAAACTGAAAAGTGTAATGAAAAGTAGGAACTTTTCTTTTCAACTTTTCATTGAAAGAAAAGTACTTTTCACTTTTCACTTTTCACACTGCACATCTCTACTTTTGGGTCACCCGGTATTTGTTGATGTCAAATTTCACATCAACATTAACATCGACATGTCAACATGAAAAATGGATTAGTTTACTACTCTTAGATAAAGTATTGCACCATCTTTGATATAAAGAATTTCTGTTGAACTATTTGATTGTACAGACTTTTTGTCTGTATGACATGTCTGTAGAGGGTACTTGGGACTCCATGTTACCACTCTACAGTGGTAATTTGATGCCCAGGTCGGAGGCTGCACTGAACCAGGTGCAACGCCATCTGGTGGACTGGTTCAGGGAAGCTGACGGCCGAGAGTAAGTTACAGAGTTGCTTCGCAGTTTTCCAATCTTCTTCTAACGAGCAAGATAGAGCTTTTACGCTAGCTTGGAGAACGTTCATGCCTTTAAGCAGAATCTTTCGTTGTTATATGAATGGTAGCAATTGTACATTGTAGCAACATGTACTATAAACCTTGTTCATGTGCTTGAATAAATATTCAGAGTAAATCACTTTGGTCATTTATTGCGTTGTTATATTTATGAGAGTATTTGGTATATGGTAGAACGGAGTTAGGTATTTGATACCGTGAGACTTAGTCGTTAGTAGGCCTCAGAGCCAGATGGTATAAGTAGTCTGAGGGCTAACAACGAGTAAGTGTAGGATTTACCATTACATTGGCGCCTTATGCGTGGTCTTCTTCCGAGTAGTTAAAAGAGTAGTTCTGTGTAAACGTGCAACTCTCAACCAACGGTCGGACAAGAACCAGCGTGCAGACAGGTTAGTGTATGTGTATTTATCTCGCTTTTAATCTCGTTATTTTTATCTCGTTATTCGCGTTGAATCGTATCCGCGAGTGTAAAAATTGTGTGTAAAAATCACATACCTGTCCAAGATTTTTCCTGCTTGACTTCTGTTCACGTTTGAACCTGAAACAGGAACGAGCAGACGTAAGCTAAGCCGGATTTTTCGTATATAAATTAGATTTATATACAAGAGTTGTTTTAAAATGAGTTCTAATCGTGGTAGCCGAGGTGGTCGCGGCTCTTCGAGTTCTTTGAACAGGAGTAATTCTGGTTCTGGGAACAATTTAGAGTCGTTAGAAGACTATAGGCGAAATATAGGGTCCAATTCTGCTAGTGGTCAACAGAGTAGTCCTAGGGCGTCTCAGATACCTCAAAGACAGCCAAGAGATGCTGCGGTTGCCTGCACTCAAAGGATTCACGATACCTTTCCGAGGCGCAGGAACGAGAACAGTAACACGAGTTCGGAGGTCCCTAGGAAACAGGCTAGGCTAAATGACGACGAGGAAGTAGCTCAAAACAGAGTAGAAATAGGCGAGCAAGCAAGCCTAAACATGCAGCAAGCTATTTCGAATCTGGCAGCCTTGAGCACGAACGAACCTGCTCAAGGTATGCAAAACGAGTCTGAACCTCCAGTGCCGAGTGCGAATAGCGGTGCCAACCCTATGCAGCAATTATTGGATGAACTAGACGCTATTGCGGCAAACCCGAATATTTTAAGACGAATCCCGAGTAATGAAAACTTAGCCACTGGTCAAAATCTGCAAAGTGGCGCAATACCGAACGCGTCAAGTGATCCGAGAAGCTTGAGTTCTAGAGAAACTGTTCGCGTTGAGACAACAGTTGAGGAAATCGAGTTAAGACGTGTGTCTGGCGGTAGCCAGGGGGCAGGATCGAGGCCTATGTCGAGACGTGTCAGCCCCCTCCCCCCTCGAACGAGTAGAGCTAATAGTGAACCACGTTCCAACGTGACGATCGAAGATGTCAGTGTTGATATTGAAACTGAAGCTCAAGAGCAAATGGCGCAGAGGTTTAGCGAGTTGAGAATGGACAATACTCGAGCTAGACCTCAAGAGGTGTTGTTTGGTGGTTTTTTGCCATCTGATCGCAGGCCCAGGGACCCCAACGCACCTCCTCCCTATTCAGTCAGAGACCCGCGTGCGAATGCTCAACAACCGGTAGGCACTGCTAGGCAACCTCAAAACCCAAGCTCGGAATTTATTAGAGAAATAAACAACATGACAACAGGCGCAGCTACGATGCCACGTCCAAGCGTGAACGTGGCCGCGCGAAGGTACGATTTTAGATCGGTTGAGCTTGGTGTTGAGCACCAACTCATACGAATTGAAAATAGGCAGCCGGAAGCCTCTTTGGACGTGTACGTCGACGCGCAGGTGTCCAATTTGCGTGATAATTGCGATATTTTAAACCATAGAGCCGAATGTATCGAAAGTGGCCTATCTCGCACGCGAGGCGATTTGGAACGCATTTACCGAGAAGTTCAAGCGAATATCACCGAAAGAGATGAAGCAAGTACCGCTAGAATGCGCCGAATGGCTGAAATGTGGGGTACTTGCCACACTGGTTTGATAAATAGAATTGGCGACCAAATTAACAATGAAGGCCTACGTGTAACACAGACAATGGATGCGGTCACGGAATTAGCAAATGAGATACGTGTCGAAAGAGAAGCTCGCCAAAGAGATGCTGGTTTAATCCGTATGTTAAATCAAAGAGTAGTTGATCTTGAGAACGAGCGTCAGGCTGAGGCGTCGCGAGGCGGGAGGCCACGCTCACAAGCTCAAGAAAGCTCAAATATACCCCAAAGTGACCCAGTGCCACCGGATGGTCGTAGATTCGGATTCGACAACCATTTTCAGTGGCAGGACGTACCGGAAAGATGGCAGCAAGGACCTGCTTTTAGACCACCTCAGGGTTTAAGTCAAGATGTACGATTTGATAGACCTGCAAGCAGAGGCGCGTCACTCGGACGCATGAATAACATTCAAGAGAGACCTCAAGTGCAAGTGCAAAATCAGAGGAGCGAAGCTGAATTGCTTAGAGCTGCTGAGTGTGCTGAATTGGGCTTGAGAATCGCGTACGAGCCTCTGAACGATAATATCAACTATGGTGCAGGAAATAGCGTGGCTAAACTGAACACGTTGCAAATATTGAAAGTAACGTATACGACCGAGAACGAGTACGAGCCGCACCTTTTTGTACGTCAATTTGAAAGTGCGATGAAAAGCATGTTTGCAACTGAAGAAATTTACATAAGTATGTTCAAACAGTTGGTTGAACATCCTGCGGCGCAAACATGGAATGCAAACACCAGCACGCAGACATCGTACACAGCCCTGAGACAGTCGTTTTTGCAGACTATGTGGAATGAGCAGCGCCAAGAGAATGCCTTAAATCATGTCAGAACGTTGACACTTCCGAACACGTCATCAACGGACATGGCTAATACAGCGCTGCGCTGGTTAAGAGTGGTCTCGAACGTGCAAATTAACGAGTGGCAGATGATAAACGCGATATATCCGAGACTTGATAGGTTATTGAGAGTAAGAGTGTCAACTGAGGAGCGCAATGATATTGTGCTGTTTGCGAGACGCTTGCTGGAAATGACTAAAAACGAGGAGTTTTTGGATAATGCGCAAAACCAGAATCAGGGTCAGAACCAAACAAGACGTAGAAACCAAGCCAATGACAACTGGCAAAGAAACACCAACAACAACAATGGTGGAAGAGTAACGTTCGATGATAGGCGCACGAATTCGAATAACAGGCGTGATAATTATAGATCTAATGATCGAAGAGATGATAGAAATAGGTCTGACACCCGAGACACTCGTGATACGCGCAACAATCGCGACACACGCGACAATCGAGACAATCGCAATACCAACCGCGACCGAGATACGCGCAATCGTGATGATAGAGACACGCGCAATCGTGACACCAGAGATACGCGCAATCGCGACGATAGAGATGCGCGAGATTCGAGAGACAATCGCGATAAAAGAGGAGATTCGCGCAAACGTGACACTGATGCGAATAAGAGCGGCGCTAACAAAGGCGATAATGATCAGAGACGCGATCGTGATCGTAGGGCTAGAGATGGCGGTACAGCCAACGAAGCTGAAGGGGATTATAGAGATATAGATCCTGGGGAGTCGTTGGAATCAGAGGAAGAAGGGTCGGTAAGGTCTGATACGTCGTCTTTAAACGACGACCAGACGCAGGCTTAACAAAACAAGCCACAGCCCCCACGCCCGAGCCAGATCTCCCCTACGAGCAATATGACTTAGTTGGCGACGCTTTCGCTCAAATTTTAAGTAGAATTATCGAGTCGGATGGCGATTATTTAGTCACCACCAAAGAGTCAATTGAAAAAACGAAAGCGAAAATGCCAGAGAGTAGCAGGCCGATAGCTCAAATTATTGAAGACCTAACCAAGATGGAAGTGAAGCTGTCTCCGGATTGGCAGAAAAAAGTCAAAATGGTCTGTAAAGCGTGGAAGAACAAGCAAGGTCAGCCAATGGAAGAAACCTCAAGCGATGAAGAAACAACGAAATCGAGCGATGGGGCACCAGCCAATCATCATGAAGTCGCAGTCAATCAGGCAGCTGCAGATCAGAGTAGCACACCAGAGAGTGACGTCATTGATGAGAAGCGGACCGATCCAAACACTGTTGAACCGTTAGTGAGAAGCCAGATAGAGAATTTTGATCAGGCCAAGACCTGTGTGGTACCCCTGCGGTTCGCGGATTTAACCTTATTTACTCAGTTAGATTCTGGTGCTACACCTAATATCATGTCAGAAACTTGTGCCAATAATCTAATAAATAATTATAAAGAGAAAATTGAATTTATTTATTTAAAACGAGTACTTCAGTGTAGATTGGCTAACAACCAAGTGGTAAGAACGTGGAAAAAGGCAATAGTAGTGCCATTGAAATTTGGCAAGCATAAGATCAAAGTGCCATTTTTTGTGATGCCTGGTGACAACAAATTGCTACTGATTGGCACGAAATCGATCGAGAAGCTAGACATAAAAACAGACGTAAAGAAAGGTACTGCTACGTGTAGGCCACCTGGCACTCACAGAGCTGAAGAGGTTGTATTTGCAAAGAGAAGCGAATATCGGGTTGAAGACATGTATACCAACCAAATACAACTTGAAGAAGAGTACCAAAAAGAGACAGTAGAAATAGTTTCACGAGCTGATTTACATAGTTTTTTTAGAAAGGATGGAAGGCCTAAAGACGATGGGCCTGAAATCTTTGAAAGAAACCTGAGAAGGTACCTAGGTGAAGCAGTTCGTGAAGGAAGGATTACGAAAGCCGAGTCTGAGGAGGCACTCGAGGAGCTGCTCAAATTCAGAGATGTGTTTAGTAGATTTCCGGGTAAATACAAAGGAGCTATGGTGAAATTGAAGTTTGTTGACCCTAACAAAATTCCGAACTTCGTAGGGCCTAAATACAATCCGTCAAACAAACAACTTGACAAAATTAGACGTGCTTTGGCTGACATGGTTGAGCAAGAGGTAGCAGAGCCGTCTGACACGACTTACATAAATCCATTAGTGCCCAACGAGAAAAAAGACGGAAGCGTAAGACTGTGTTTAAATCCAGTAGAGTTGAACCCGATATTACAAACTAATTACAACGAGGCGGGCCTCTTAGATAGAATAATTACCTCAGATGGAGAAGCCCGTTTCTTCACAACGTTAGATTTCACGACAGCCTTTTGGCAGTTGGTACTGGATCCAGAGTCGCGCAAGTATACTGGTTTCAAGGTCGATGGTAGAGTCTACCAAATGATAAGACTCCCATATGGCTTGAAAATTTCATCTGCGGAATTTGTAAAAGTAATTAATGAAGTAATACCGGATATGCCTGGAGTTACGAAATACGTGGATGATTTGTTGCTAAGGTCACTCACCTTCTCAGAGATGCTGAGGCTGTTGAAAAAAGTACTTGAGTTGTTGCGTGAGCATGGGCTCAAACTTAACCCGAACAAGTGTAAATTCTTTGCCAGTTCCACCGACCATCTTGGCTTCAATATCTCAACTAGAAGCATAAAAAAACAGAGTAAGAAAATTGAAGGTTATTTAGAGTATATACAAAAGAAGACGTTAAAGAGAACTGGTAAAGTTAAATTAGGTAACGTAAGAGATGCGTTAACTTTGATAGGGTTAACTGGTATATATAGTCGCTTCATCCCTAATTATCAAGATATTGTGAAGCCACTCTACGATTTGACTCGTAAAGGTGTACCATTTGTATGGGGCACCGCTCAAGAGGAAGCAGTAGAGAAGCTCACAGTGGAATTTACGAAAGAGTTTGAGCTTATGTCACCAGTTGACGGAGAAGATTTATACCTAGATACAGTGTCTACTGAGCATTCGCTCAATGGCGTCTTATACCAAAACATCAAAGGTGAAGACAAAGTAGTAATGTTCGTGAGTAGCGCGTTTAAACAACATCAGCAAAATTATACGTTAATTGAGCGCGAAATGTTCGCTTTGGTAAGAGTAATAAATAAGCTCCAGCTTTGGCTCCATGGTAGGCGGATACACGTGAGAGGTGACCTCCAGTCAGTCGTGCACAAGTTTACAACTCTGGCTAAGGTGCATAGAAAAGCGGCTGGCTGGATCACAGAGTTGAACTGTTACGACCTCGTGTATGATTTGAAACACAAAGTGAGAGGTCAATGGTACGGAATTCAGGCGCCTGAGTTGACAGTTTACGATACAAATTGGACAAACATGGTGCCATTAGATGTGTCATTTGTAGAATTGGTAAAAGATGAAGTCTTGGATCACCTGAGACGCTTGGACATCTTCCAGAGTCGTGATAGGATGTGTACCAAAATAGTGCGCAAACTGAACGCCTCAGAGCTTGATATGACTGCAAAACAGTTAGAATCAAAGAGAAGAATGCAAGCTAAATATGCAGTGATCAAAGAGAAAGACAAAGAATTGCTATTCAGAAAATTCAAAGATGGCTCAAGAATTCCAGTGATGCCTGACGAGTTGTTCAGGGATACCATTTTTTACTTGCACGAGATGTATGGCCATATTGGAGCGCATAAACTAGAAGCGGTCTTTAAACGATTATATTATTCACCAAATATTGTGAAAACTACACGAATTATTACGAGCGAGTGCATCACTTGTAGAAAGACCAAAGGTTATAGCGAGAAGAAGCGCTTGCAATTTTCACAAATAGAAGCGTTTAACATAGCGGATGTCATTTCTGCGGACCTGTGTGGACCAATAGCGAACGAGTACGGAGAGCCTAAGTATATGTTTGTCGCAAAGTGCGTATTTACGTCGAAAGTGTGGATTATTCCACTGGAGTCAATTCCAGCTGAGACAGTAGTGCATGCGATGGAAACTGTGCTCAATGATATAGAGAAGCTGGGCCACAAAGTTCGCAAAGTAATTACAGACAATGGCAGCCAATTTAGGAGTGAGGCGTGGAACGAGATGCTCACCGCGAATGGTATAAAAATAGGCCATACTACAACTTACAACCCTCAGTCTTCTCTGGTTGAGCGCACGATGCGCATAATTGGAGATAGGCTGAGAGCAAAGTTGAACGATGAGCCCGAGAATGACGAGTATACTCACCACGGTTGGCACGTGCATGTTAAGAAAATAGAGTCTGAAATAAACAATACCCCTACTGAATTTGGCATAAAACCGAATGAGGTATGGGGCATCGAAGATGAGTTTTCTGCCAACATGCCAACCAAATTGGCTAAGTTAAATTCTAAGTACCTGCTCAAGAAGCTGCAGCAGGACCAAATCGAGAAAAATCCTAAATCTGTGACTACCGAGACGCTCATGGAAAAGCCTATGGAGCTCTCAAACCTGATACGTGACGAAGATGGTTATTACTGGGCAGCCGTTGATGGAGCTTGCTCAAACAACGGTTCCAGTGATGCCATAGCAGGTATAGGGGTGGCTTGGACTCCTACTGGAGAATTTAATATATCCGAAAGAGTAGACCACCCTAGGTACCGGAATACCAATAATTTGGCCGAGGCGATAGCTCTGTGCAAAGCTATGAAAGTGATGCTCAAACTAGGTGCAAAAAGAGGAAAAATATTTTCGGATTCATGCTATTTAACAACAGCAATAAATTATAATGTAGAGAAATGGAAGATCAATAACTGGAAGAATGCTAGTAAAAAACCAGTTGTGCACCGAGAAATTTTTCAAGAAATTTTAGAATTGAAAGAAAAGTTTGAGAAGTTTGAGTTAAAGCACACACCTGCGAGAAGCTTCGATCGTAACAACCATGCCGCTGATAAGCTAGCGCGTAAGGCGGTGTATACACAAGAGTTGGTAGACCTGCGAGTTGATGAAATGACCGAGCAGCAGGCGTTAATTTCATTTATTCGAGAAAAGAGAAAGCTACAAAGATCAAGAGATGAAGTAGCATTTTATAAAATTAAGGGAGACCCAATTTGTTACGAGGAGGGGGAATTAGTTATGCTTACGGAACACAGACAGAGCTCATATGATAAAGGAGTCTCGAAAAAATTGTTTCCTAAGCGTTTTGGGCCTTACATGGTCATGAAGCATGTCGGAGATAATGCATACAGAGTAAGAAGCATAGCTAACGAGTCTGATGAGCAAATTGTCAATGCTAGGCAAATGACAATTTATTTGAATTTAGAACAACAAGAGAAGCTCAAAAATGATCCGAAATTAAAGTCAAAGACAGACTCAAGGCCCTTAATTGAAAAAATTAAAGAGAAAGTAACGCCGAAAGAGATAGAAAGGTCAGAAGTTGACGAGGAGGTCGAAGAAGAGGTCATTGACCCTAAAATACACGATCAAGTGGCAGAAAGAGCAGCTAGGCTATTGGCTAGAGAATTGCGAAAGAAAGAGCTAGAACAAGCTGAGGAAAAGAGAGGAAAGAAACTGCAAGAATTCCAGAAACTCAAAAAGCATGCGAGACGCAAGTTAGATGATAAAGAAAACGAGAAGATTGCTACGTGCATTAAAAAAGCCGTTGGTTTGACAACAAAGGCTGGAGAAATACTTGCGAACGCGGAAAAGAAAGATAAAGATAGAAAAAGAACGAAAAAATTGAAGCCAGGTGAAAAAGCACCTGGGTCAGACGATCCGGATTATGTACCACCTACAAGCACGAAAAGAAGGAAAAAGAAAACAGTAAATTTTATAGCTCTGGAAAAATTAGAATCTCATCACCGTGTGATGTTCGTAGAGTTGTACATGAATTACGAGGACGTCCTGAAATAAAAAGAGAAAAAGAGTAGCTGGAATTCGAGGTACTGGTTGGTGCCTGAATTTTAATCTGTAAATAATTTTTTTTTATTAGTTTTAAATCTTATTTTATTCAAATTACTCGTAGCAATATTTTAACCTAGTTTTAAAAAACCAAAAAGAGCAAGCCATCGAAAGTAAAAGCAAGTTCTATCCGAGTAGCATACGAGCTGTATGAAGAGAAGTAGTACTAGCGAGTAGGCGGGGGGTAGAATGGAACGAACGCAACGAGAACGAAAACGAGCGGCTCCCCGCAACCTGTAGTACGAAGCAGAGAGTAGTCTGCACGTTAGCGAGTAGGCGGGGGGTGGTAAAGAGTCGCACGCATCAGCTGATAAAACTAGATCGGTTGAAACGAACCAACGAACGAGAAAAGTAATGCCAAGGACGTTGCAGTTTTGATGTATTATTGATGCGTGTGATGTAATAACGTGAATGTTTGTTGAAAGTTTGCAATAAAGTGCGTAATTGTAAAAGTTGGAATTTTGGTGCTTTCGTGGTGAATTTTGCGCTAATTGGTGACCGTAAAAGCTCACGTACGCGAGTATATATGCGAAATCGGTTAATTTGGTGTAAAAAGTAAAAAATCGGGTAATTTATTTGAGAAGTGAACAATTGCGGCATGTTTGTTTCGGTAAGGTCTAACAAAGAAGCCTAAAATCAAAATGGCGTAAGTCTATTGAATATGGTTTTTAATTCGCTCGTGTTGTATTTTTCCGTTAGAAAAGTGAATAAAAATTCGAAACGTGTTGATTAGAAGAAAAATTCCAGTAAAAGAGTAGCTCCTCGTGTATTTCGACTGGGTAAGTTGAATTTGTTTATCCTCGTGTGCAATTAATTTCATTGTGTTACACGATACGTCATGCTTAATTAGTGAAAGATTATTAATTTAGTGTGGTATTTTTTGCACACAGCCGAAGAAGCTACCGGCTATACGAGAAGCGACGTGGTTTTTTGTCTTGTTTCAACGAGTTGGAAAAACGATAGTGGTCAAGTGGTGGCATGAAATTTTTCGACGAAGTTTTGTTTTATTACAAAAGGTAAGCGAAATGCACAGAGTAAACTATCGTATATGTGAACGTAGTGCTAATTGGAAGTACGTGTAATTAAAAAATGAACTACGAGTAGCGTATTGAGATGTTTATTACCTGTTTCAGCTGATTAGTTGGACGTTTGAGTGGTAAATATTCGTTTGACGAGAATTCTATCGACGCTGAGATTAGGTAAGCTGGATTAGAAGTACCTACGAGTAGTTTACACGTACCTACAAACAAAGTAAGATAATACGAAAATTAATTACCTGTCGATGCTTTCAGTAATAAGACATATTGGATCGCAGTAAATCGATTCGAGAAGCTGGAAGTTTATTTTAGTCAGACAGAGGTAATTAGGATAAATAGAGTAGATTACGAGTAAAATACGAAAAATGCATTTGTACTTACCGTTGTGCCGTTGATTTGCCACAGCTATTGACGTAAAATGGATGGCGCGGACGAAAGAGAAGATATACCGAGACGAGCGTTTGTTTGGGATGATAGCAACAGCAGCACTTCCGAAAGGTAAAGATCTTCGATACCTGTAAAATAGAGTAAAAATTAGATTATTCTCGAGTAGCATCGATAATTAACAGAGTACGGTGTAATTGTTATTCAAATTTAGCGAAGAGGAGAAGACTGTAAATTATGTTATTTTTATAATTTTTTGAGAATGTAATTGTTTTTTTTTGTTTTCGTTTGCCAAGAGAAAAGCCAGAGAAGCAGTGGTTTTTTCTATGTTATTTTACAAGTAGATGGATTGATTAAGTTTAATTTTGTATGTTTTTTTTTAGTTTTGTTTAATTGTTTTGTTTGCGAAAGGTATACCAAATAAAGAGTAGTGTACCAAGAAAGTGAACAAGAGTGAATCGATTTTTTGTGTTTATCGTCCAATGTGATATTTGTGTTCCATTTACGTGAATTCTGTGGAATAATTTCTGTGTTAGGCAAACGAGTAGAAAATAAGAGAATTGAATTTTTTTTTTATTTATATTGTTGTATCATCGAAAGAGTAGCCAGAATACGAGGTGAAAAATGTGATATAGAATAAAACTTACGTAACGAGCATTGATGTTTTCATTTCGCGAACCAACGTGTTTGAACCGGCATGGTAATAATGGGTAGCTTTGAACACCAGCGAGATACCTGTAAAAAACAAAAAGAGAAACAAAGTACAAAGTTCTTTTTGGTAAAAGCAGTAAAAGAGAAGTAAAAATATTACATCCCGTGACAGGTATCAACGAGTAGCTGCGTAAACAATCCGAGTAGCTGGAGTTAGCGTGCGTGAACTGGTCTAGACGTGTTGGAATTTCAGCACCTGCGAAAAACAGAGTGTTAATATTCAGAGGTAGACTATGAGTAGATGAAAGAGTAGTTACCTGAATCTGGAAGCAGTGAAGCAACGAGTTGAACTCAAGTGAAAAACCTGGAACAGAGAGAAAGAAAAGAGTTGAATTATTCGAGTAGCTCACCTGAGTAGTTTCACAGGGTTCGAGTCAAGAAGAAGTTCCAGAGTTCCAGCCAAGTTCCGGCCCAGACAATGGTATGATGTATAAGATTAACATAGTGATAAAATTCGATTGTAATATTATTATTAATACAAATGTTTAGATATGTTAATCTTAAGATCGCGAAATTGTACAAAGATTCTGCAAGAGTAGCCAGATAGGGATGTAGGGCCATATAACGAGCAGGCCACTTCTGGCATACGAAGCGGGGCAGGAGGAGCCCAAGTACTCTACGAGACGCTGAGTAGGCCTCTTTTAGGCTGCGTATCCAGTCGGGCCCCCGAGCTATACCCAGCCGGGGCATTATGTAGAGGGTACTTGGGACTCCATGTTACCACTCTACAGTGGTAATTTGATGCCCAGGTCGGAGGCTGCACTGAACCAGGTGCAACGCCATCTGGTGGACTGGTTCAGGGAAGCTGACGGCCGAGAGTAAGTTACAGAGTTGCTTCGCAGTTTTCCAATCTTCTTCTAACGAGCAAGATAGAGCTTTTACGCTAGCTTGGAGAACGTTCATGCCTTTAAGCAGAATCTTTCGTTGTTATATGAATGGTAGCAATTGTACATTGTAGCAACATGTACTATAAACCTTGTTCATGTGCTTGAATAAATATTCAGAGTAAATCACTTTGGTCATTTATTGCGTTGTTATATTTATGAGAGTATTTGGTATATGGTAGAACGGAGTTAGGTATTTGATACCGTGAGACTTAGTCGTTAGTAGGCCTCAGAGCCAGATGGTATAAGTAGTCTGAGGGCTAACAACGAGCAAGTGAAGGATTTACCATTACATGTCCTCGGAAGTGGACTTTATGCCGATGCTGTTCTCAGCACGAGCAAGAGCAATAGCCACATCAGAGGAAATAATTTTTGGAAAAAAAATTTCAATTTTTAAACTCAAATTTTATAATGTTACGACGCAGGAGGTCGACATAAATTTCGATGTGAATGTGGATCCATCCACATCCGTCACTTTTGGATGCCACATGTCGATGTGAATTTCGACCCTGTGTTGAGCCAATTGTCGACACAAATGCAGATCAACATTAGTTGACAATTACATCGACAATTAGCTCGACACAGGGTCGAAATTCACATCGACATGTGGCATCCAAAAGTGATGGATGTGGATGGGTCGACATTCACATCGAAATTAGCATGGCCATTGTTGTATGGGAATAGGCTCATAATAAGGGAAGGTGAAAAATTGTAAGTTGAATAAAAGATATGTAGGTACAATAATTAGATCTTCACATGTGTTTTCAAGGACTCAAAATTCATTTTTGAAGACCAGTTGACCCCATACACCAAAATTGGCTTCAAAAGGGAGGTACAAAATTGAAAATTTTCAGCGAGTACAACATTTTTTGTGTCAAAATGTACGTAGGTAGGTTATTGATAGTACAGAATTAATTTTTGTAGATCATTCAACTTCAAAGCCCAAAATGAGCTCCAAAGAAGAGGTACAAAAAACCAATATGTAATAATGTTTGCCTTGAGAGGGCACAGGTTGTTGTCTCTAGAGGTTTGGATCATCAAGAGAAGCCAGTCCCCGAGGACAGATGAGAAGGCGAAGACAACACCAAGGGTATTCTGCGCATCCACGTCGTGCGGGGTGGTAACATGTTGCTGTTCGATGGACTTGGAATCAATAAACATGGCCAAAGCAGAATTCTCCAGTTGGTGGAACAACGAGGAGGAGCGGCAAGCCGAAGGACAAACCTCTACATAAATACTGATAACAAACAAGAATGCATAAGAGCTGCAGAACACCAACAACTCACTCGTTCCAGCCCCAGAGAAGCTTAAGAGCTTCAGAGTCAGAAGGCGAATACCAGCATCTAAAAACTGGCAAATTCGGCTAAGAGAGCAAACCCCAACAGAAAACCATGGTGGAAGGCAATGGGAAACCAACACCATTATATCTCCCTAGAATTATATGGACATCAATTCAGCAATGGCCCTAAGTCTCCATCAGGCTGATCCTCATCTGCCAAAACAGCAGGATAGGGTGCGAAGAATATGCGGAGTTGAAACAAGGTGGAACAACATCAACATTGCAACCTGGAATGTGAGAACTTTGTACAGAATTGGAAAACTTGCTAATGTACATAGTTATGGAAGCCAGGAGATTACAAATCGACGTATTAGGAATAATAAGTGAGACCCGATGGACTGGAAACGGTAGAAACTGGGTAGATAACGATTATGAAATGATCTACGCTGGAAAAGACACACATGAACTAGGTGTGGGTATATTAATACATACCAGAATCAGCGATAAAATCAGTGCCATAATTCCAAAATAAATCAGAGAGGATAACATTTTGTGAGATTGGAGGTCAAGCCAAAACCAATTGTGATAATTCAAGTTTAAAGAAATTGAATCACGGATTGGAATGGCAAAAAGTGCTTTCAACAACCTAGCCAATGTGCTGGGAAATCAAACGATGAGTCTAGATCTGAAAAAGTGAATTATGCGATGCTACCTATGGACCATTCTGTAGTATTCCTGTGAAACATGGACCATGAGTGCAGAATGCGAGAAGACAGTATCTGTTTTTGAAATGTGATGCTATCAAAGGCTACTACGGATCTCATGGAAGGACTTCATTACCAACAAGGAAGTATTGGCAAGAATAGGAGAGGAGCGGAAAGTCGCAGTAGAAGATATCAAGAACAGAAAACTAAAGTATTTAGCACATGAAATATGAGAAAACAATATTTTCATTCTAGTGATACTGGGGAAAATTCAAGGAAGAACAAGAGGGTGGGAAAGATTGGAACTACTCGTACTAACAACAAACTCACTGGTGAACTCTCCTTGTAAGACCTTAGAAGAAACTATCAGGCATGCTAGAAACCGGCTAGTATAGATGGAAGTATACGCTACCCCGACAAACCATCTCGACTTTCAGTTTGAGGTCGAGTTTTGATCGAGTAGAAATTGGCAAATATTTTTGATCATTTTTTTGACGATTTTGAGAATCGACAAAAAATATAAAAATAATCGACTGATAGTTTTCAATAATTTTTTTACAAATGTAAGATTGATGGAAACTTGATCCCAAATCATCCTTTATTGTAGTACTTGAATAGATCACAATTTCATGATGAAAATTCAAATCGATTTCAGGTCGATTTTTTGCTGAGGACCTAAACTTGACTGCAAATGTTTGTTGATTTTTTTTTCTCTATAGGCATCAATTATGCAAACAAAAGTTGAAGTCAATTACAGGACGATTATTACCAAGTCATAAAAATGATGTGAAAATCGATTAAAAATTGTTCTAAATTTGTGGTATCATAATCGATGCCTTTTTTAAAATTTCAATGCTGGATCGATTTTTTACCAATTTTTTGCTCGAATGAAAATATGTAAAAAATTGATTCAAAATTGTTGCAAAATGGTAGAAAAATTGATTACTTTTTAAATCATAAGTTGGATCTATTTTTCATCAATTTTTTGTCAAAATGATAAAACTATGAAAACTTGATTTGAAATATCTATCGATTTTGCCTTGAAAATAGACATTAATTTAGCACATAAAAGTTGAAGTTGATTTTAAGCCGATTATCACTTAGAAATGAAAATGGCGTGAAAACTGATTAAAAATTAATGCATATTTGTGCTGTTGTAGTCAATTGTTTTTTTAAGCTTCAAAATTTGAATCAATTTTTCATTAATTTTTTATCAATTTTTTGATGAATTGAAAATAGTCAAAACTTGACACAAAATATTCATCAATTTTTTTCTTAAAAATATAAAATTTTTTCTGCACATTGAAGTTGGAGTTGATTTTGACTCATTTTTGCTGAGAAATGAAAATAGTATGAAAATCGCTTCAAAATTTTATGGTTGATTAACAGCACAGTAGTAGTAAAAGTAGACCAAAAATTGATAAAAAATAGACATCAATTATTCATCGCTGGCATCAATTCACTACTCGCAGATAAAGTGTGTAGCAAAAACTATAAGTAGTTTTTCAAAAAACTTCAAAGTTGGAGAAAAGAACTGTTATAACATTTCGGTTCATTTCTAAGGGGTCATCTAGATCCAATTTTTGAGTCAAGAAAGAGTCGAGGTGCAGGGATTTTTCCCATCAAATCATCTTAAATATCAATTCACAATGTAATATGTAATTGCAATTAATATGCACTAGAATATGAAGAGTAATTTTCTGAAGATTTAAGGTCGTTTTTCATAAGCTCGACACAAAATTGATCAGAAAAATGTGTCGATAGAATGTACTCAAAACCATTGACACAGATATTGAGTCAATTTTGCATCAAATCACAAAAAAGTGTTGAAAAATCAACTGAAAAACTACACACACTTTTCAAATTATCGACACAAAATATGTGGCGATACTCAATATGAAATATGCTTGATGGTAAATTTGGGTCAATTTTATACCAATAATGTTCGAGAATAGGTCGATTTTATGCCGAAAAAATGATGAAAAGGAAATAAATTGGTTCAAATTCGACTTAAAATTTGAGTCAACTCGACCCTATTTTTTTTTCAAGATTGTGTCGAGGTGGTTTGTCGGGACTCCTGTAAAGGAGTGCGACCAGGACGACAAATAATGTTCAAAAAACACAATACTGGTATCAAATCAACTTATACAAACAAAAATCTATTTGAAAATGTCATCGAGAGGAATTGAAAAATACACATTGGTTCTTGAAATACCTACGTAGAGTTGTAGAAGTCATCCGGGTACCTCACAGGTAGTGAAAAAGTAGTGAATTTATAGTCAAAAATGTAGTGAAAAAATGAAAAAAATTCAAACGCCCAACAAAAACTTTCAAATCATTGGAAAAAAAGTTTATTTTTGATGAAAATATTGGCAAGAGTGTATTGCAAAATTTTCTTCCAGTTTCAACTTATTGAAAAATTTTTGTGAAAAATTTGACTTTGTTAATTTTGTGTGTGTGTGGGAGAGAGGCTGGTTTGAATGGAGAGCTTTGTGAAAAATCGGTTGAAAAAAGTAGTGATTTGGTCAAAAAAATCTCCGTGTAATCGGGTGCGCTGATCAATAATCAATGGTACCCCAAAACCATAAACTACCCATGAGTCGGACTTCGGATACCCTAAATTAATCAAATGCATCCATACAGGTATCAGGTAGGTACCCCACATCCAGCACAATTTTTCGAACCTTGCAAATCAACCAGGCACGCGGGAGTCGTCACGCTTGAAAAAAATCATCAAACGGCGCAAAAAAAATATGCTTCATTCGCAAAACGCAGAAATCAGACAGGGTGAGGTACTCCGACGATGGAATCTGGTGGCTTATTATAGCTCACTAGTGGTCCGTACGTTCGTAGCAAATTTCATTAATAACGGTTCGTTAAACTTTGTTCTTTACTTTGTTGTTAGAAACATAAATGAGTGAACGAAAATAGCGAATACTATACGAAAGAACGAATCTGAATCTTGTAAATGAACGAACCAACCCGCCATAGTCTTCTGTGCATCCGATCCGATGGAATGGCCAACCAAGCGACCACCTTATACTCGTGTACTGTACCACCTAGCCCAACGAACGAATCAACCAACCAACTGCACCATTTTCCACGTGTATCTTTGTGTGCGTGTGCACGATTATTTCTTCTTAAATACTATACGAATACGAGTATACGAGCCGAGCATTAAGCCATAATACGATAGGTATATATGTACCAGCACAGCCGAAGAAAATTACCTATTTTTGAACTATCGGTCGATATTACGCGCGCTGAATACCATACAAAAGGTTGAAATTTGGTCATTTTGTGTGAGATATTCGAGGGGGCTTCGTATCATTGTCTGGCCTGGCCGAGCTGGTCTTCTCGTTAATAAAGTAAATTTTCATCAGCGCGAACGTGTTTAGCAAGAATTGCACAGTCGATTTCTGCACCGAGTACCTCACCTAACTCTTACAGCACCGCAAAAGTACTCGTACAAGACAAACGTTGGGTAAATGAAATCAAAACTCGTCGAATCGATCCACGTGAACGGACGACGGAATATTAAACGATGAATTACTACGCTAGAATGTTGCTCTTATTGAGTCGATTGCGGGAATTACAAACTTTATACAAATGTAAATGGAGTATTGAAGATGAACGCTGGTCTGCGTAATTAGGCTATTCAGATTTCTAGGAAAAGTTCTTCTTCATTGGGACATTCATTAGAAGGCGACACGAAGACCATAAGGATTACGAGAACCACCGGTTTCAAGAGGATCACAAGGCACGGATCGGAAGGACCATACACATGGAGAGGATCATGAGGACGACAGGTCAACACATAACTTTGTGTTTCAGGAGCCAAGACGCCAAATATTTCCCACCTCCTTTTCCTCCCAGCATACCTCTCCTGATTTCAAAATTTTAACACGAGCATTAGTCCGGCATATGACAATAGGAGTAATTGCACCCCCACCCCCCCCCCGGCCGATCCTCCGAGACAACTTTTTTCTTATAAGGGACATCCTAAGGAACATCTTGAAGCAAACTTGCCCAAAAAAAAGTTGGCCCTACTTACAAAATGGCGGCCATTTTGATTGACAGGTCAGCCGAAATCGCAGATTTTGCGTTTCAACATAGGACTTCCACGAGATTTTTTAAACCTTACAAAGGTAGATCGAAATATCATGCAAAAATTCATCACCAGTTAAAATTTCAAGTGCTTAAGTGCGTTTTTCGATTTTTGGTGAATTTTTGAAAATCCAATTTAGGCCCAAAATGAAGGAAAAAGTCCAAATTTTACCAAATTGACCAAGAAAGCAGAAATTTGGGATATACCCTATTTTCGACATGCCAAATCGATTGGAAACGGGTTCAACCCGTTTTGAGCAGTTCTGGAGCCTCCAGTAGATTTTTGAAACTCAAAATTCTCACAAAATTCCATCAAATTGGAGTTGTAAAGCTAAAAATGTATTCTGAAAACTAATTTCAATACGCTGCGAAGTACTGCAGATGAATTTCAAGTCGTTTTGGAGCCTCCAGCGACTTTCTGAAAATTCCTGGAGCCTCCAGTAGATTTTTAAAACTTGAAATTTCCCCAAAATTTCATCAATCTGAGATGGAGAGTCGAAATTCATTCTGCAAACTAATTTCAATACGCTACGAAGTCGGCTGCAGGTGGATTTAAAGACGTTTTGGAGCCTCCAGCGACTTTTAGAAAATTACTGGAGCCTCCAGTAGATTTTTGAAACTTGAAATTCCCTCAAAATTTCATCAAACTGAGATGGAGAGTCAAAATTCATTCTGCAAACTAATTTCAATACGCTACGAAGTCGGCTGCAGGTGGATTTCAAGTCGTTTTGGAGCCTCCAGTGACTTTTTGAAAATTACTGGAGCCTCTAGTAGATTTTTGAAACTTGAAATTTCCCCAAAATTTCATCAAACTAAGATGTAGAGTCGAATTTCATTCTGCAAACTAATTTCAATACGCTACGAAGTTGACTGCTGGTGAATTTCAAGTCGTTTTGGAGCCTCCAGCGACTTATTGAAAGGTTATATGGAGTTTTTTTGGAAAATTGAAATTTCCTCAATGTAGCTGGAAGCTTCAAAACCATTTGAAACCACCATGTAGATGTAGTCTGCGAAGTAAATTTCAGCTTGCCAACTCCATTTGATAAATTAATATTGCGGGAATTTCACGTTTCAAAAATCTACTGGAGACTCTAGTAATTTTCAAAAAAGTCGCTGGAGGCTCTAAAATGACTAGAAACTACCTGAAGTCGTCTTCAGAGGGGGTTAAAGTTGAAGTGAAATGTAGAATTTCAGCTTTACATCTCCATTTGATGAAATTTTGTGAAAATTTGAAGTTTCAAAAATCTGCTGGAGGCTTCAGGAATTTTCAAAAAGTCGCTGGAGGCTCCAAAACACCTGCAGTACTTCGTAGCGTATCGAAATTAGTTTTCAGAATACATTTTTAGCTTTACAACTCCAAATTTGAGGGAATTTTGTGGAAATTTCGAGTTTCAAAAATCTGCTGGAGGCTCCAGAACTGCTCAAAACGGGTTGAAACCGTTTCCAATCGATTTGGCATGTCAAAAATAGGGTATATCCCAAATTTCGGCTTTTTTGGTCAATTTGGTAAAATTTGGATTTTTTCCCTCATTTTTGGCCTATATTGGATTTTCAAAAATTCACCAAAAATCGAAAAACGCACTTAAGCACTTGAAATTTTGACGGGTGATGAATTTTTGCATGATCTTTCGATCTACCTTTATAAGGTTTGAAAAATTTCGTGTAAGTCCTATGTTGAAACGTGAAATCTGCGATTTCGGCTGACCTGTCAATCAATATGGCCGCCATTTTGTAAGTAAGGCCAACTTTTTTTGGGCAAGTTTGCTTTAAAGTGTTCCTTAGGATGTCCCCTTTAAGAAAAGTGTTGTTTCGGGGGATCGGCGGTGGAGGGGGGGGGGTGCAATTACTCCTATTGCCATATGCCGGACTATATATGGGAAAATTGAAAATGAATGAAAAAGTTTTGAAAATAAGATTATTCAACTAAGGGCAACATGCAAAAACAGAGCTTCAGGCACGAAGTTTTTTTATGCTTAAGTTGAAGGGAGTGGAGTGGTCGGATCAAAATTCATCCAACGCAAAATATTTCTTTTTTCATAAAATGTACTATTTCTTTGGAATGTACCTTTTTTATCTGACAATTTTATGTGCTCAAGAATACGATCTTTCTAATCACTGATCCAATGAGAACCTTCCCTTCCATCAAAACCAAGCGTCCGAAATTACCTATTATAAATTACAGCCATGTCGCAGAAGTAAAATTATAGCTGTAGTTTTTGCAATTAGATTTGGCCAACTTTTAACGATAATCAACCCTTCGAAAAATGACCGCCGGTTAGTTTTACAACTACGCCGACGCATCCTGATGAATTTATATGTAGCCGTATGTATAGCCTACTACATATATGCGAGGATGAGATGAACACACAGTACAAGTACCTACATTAATACTTCTACCAAAAGGGATATTGATAGACAATGATACATACATACATATATACGTAGAGATACAGCATTCAATACGTACATAGACGTGTTATATTTTAATACCCATACCTACTGGACCATTACTGCAGAGATGGAAGTGAAACAAAGATAGAACGAGAAAGATTTGCGCGTATGATAGAGAGGCGGGTGGGTAGGTAGGTAACATGTGCATTGTTAGCCGAGCTTGTAATCATATTGAGCGCGTCATCAGTCATGGCATCGACAACGACGAAGGGTTGTGGTAGCAATGGTTATACTGTATATACTCGTACATCTGCGAAAGGGAGGAAATGTAATTGACCTATTCGGAGACAGCTATCCATCGAATCAAGTATCCATCTGTATATGTTTAGACTTACAATACATTCTATACTATAGCTGTTGTAGGTAGGTAGAAGTACTCGAATATGTACATACAATGCTGTGCGTATATGTACGATGCCGACAACGACGTGATCCACGTCCAGCTTCCAATACGTTCACGATATTTCCTATTCCTATTACACACTTTACTGTATATCTATGGGCCTACTACACACGTACGTGGTACTCTACTAATACGTTACACTGACGACGACGACGACGAGGCAGGCGGAAGAGACTCGTACATTTTCTCCCTTTCTGTAATTTTCAAGTGGTCATCCATTATGTGTCGAATTGGCAAATATTCGGCCATCATGCACTGACTCATCTCTCGTTATTTTCATTAGTAGTATACGACGGGTTGGTGGACACTGGACAGTATGATGTGTACTGTGTATTGTACACAATGTAACAGAATGTTCAACTATACTCGCCCACAGTTACATAAATTCGTATTGTAGTAACGCACGGTAGCGTTACAAATTCACAAATACAAAAATTAATGTCCGACAAGTGTTCTAAGGAGTGGCTTCATTTTGAAATATTTCGAAGAGGCAGATAGAGGGTTCTTGCTCTTTTGAAGAAACGAGTTTCCATGATTTTTTCGATTACTTTTAGGTCAATTTGTGAAATTTTTCAGATCTTTCGAGTATCAACCAAATTTTAAAATGGGGGGGGGGGGGGTTAAAAATCGTGAATGGCGACTGGTAAAATATCATCAATCAATCTACGTAGGTACTTTTTCTTATTCATGAAGCTACACGTGAGGGGGGGAGTACTGTGAGTCGGATGAAATATTTCGTTGGGCAAACCCAGACTTTTTGCACATACCTACACGGATGGTAAATCAATTTTATGGAAAAAAAAAAGAAGGAACTTATGGTCACTTTGAAAGTTTGATAAACTAGCCGCAAAATAACCAAGAAATTTATTAAACGTGTGCAAAATATTTTGATGCAGAAAAAAAACACATTTTTACGTTATTTTTTGTCGAAAAAGTCAGACTGTTCCGCAACTTTTTGACCAAAAAACTCAAAAAAGTGAGATTTTTTTGAAAACTTTTCAGAGTAAAAAGATCAACGTTTAGAAATTTTTTGCAAAAAATGTTTGATTGTAAAATGTGCCCAAGGTGTCTTACCACTAAATGGCATCATAGGGAAGCAAAAAATCGATTTTCTCGAGAAGGGTCGTTTTGGATTTTGGAAGTCTATACACCTCAAATCTGTCTACAAAAATTGGAGTTGGTTCGTTTGCGGACGATTCACTCAAAAACTATAAATCATTGAGAACGACTGAATCTCTTGAAAATAAAATCAGATGAAATACTGGTCAGAGAACGATTAAGAGCTGTGAATGATTCGTTCGTGAACGATTTGCTCGGAGAAGAAAAATCGTTATCTCTGAGTAATCAAATTGCCATTGGGTGAAAATGACATAACGATACTTTACAGCTTTAAGCCTGTCGTCAAGACCATGGTCTCAATTCGTTCGCGAACGATTTGCTCGGAATTAATTGACAAATCATTCGAGAACGACTGAATGACCACTAAATAAACCTACAGTGAAATAGAACGTGACAAAATTCGACCTTCAAATCCAGTGACAAGAATTTGAAGCTGATTGGTTCGTGAATGATTTGCTCAGAGGTGAAAAAATTGTTTGGCGATGAATGAATCACTATAATAATTCAGACCCGATCAAAGATTATACCACGTGGCTCAAATCAAAATTTGAGATTACAAAATCTATCAACAAGAATCGTAGTCAATTCGATCAGAAACGATGAATCATTCGAGAACGACTGAATCACTTGAATATGAAATCATTCTCTTCTCCTTTATGGCAATAAATCCTGTGAAGTATTTGTTCGTATACGTTTTACTCTTAAGAAAAAAAAGTCATTCGCAAATAAAATGAATCATTGAAGAATTTTTCGTTCGCGAACGATTTGCTCGGAATCAACGAATCATTCGAGAACGACTGAATCGCTACTGAATCAATTACTCCAGTAAATGAGAACGTGACAAAACGTGATTTCTTCAAATCCAAAATAATGATTGAAGTGGATTCGTTCGTGAACGATTCGCTCAGAAACGGACGAATCATTCGCGAACGACTGAGTCATTTACCAGAAGTGAAATCAGATGAAATACTGTTCAAGACAAAACATTATTTAATTTGCCGATAAAAGTTGTGACAGATTCGTTCGTGAACGATTCGCTCAGAAACGACGAATCATTCGAGAACGACTGAATCGCTACTAAATCAATTAATCCAGTAAAGGAGAACGTGACAAAATGTGATTTCTCCAAGTCCAAAATGATAATTGAAGTGGATTCGCTCAGAAACGGACGAATCATTCGCGAACGACTGAGTCATTTACCAGAAGTGAAATCAGATGAAATACTGTTCGAGACAAAACATTATTTAATTTGCCGATAAAAGTTGTGACAGATTCGTTCGTGAACGATTCGCTCAGAAACGACGAATCATTCGAGAACGACTTAATCACTTGGATATGTAACCAGATAATGCAAAAAAATCGTTCGCAATTGCGGATGAATCACTAATATTTCATACCAGAATGACAAAAGATTTTACGTTGAATTAATGAAATCATGAAATTAAGAAATTACAGATTCACCTGCTATAATTGAAGTTGATTCGTTTGCGAACGATTCACTGAGAAACGATGAATCATTCGAGAACGAGTGAGTCATTTAGAAGTGAAATCAGATGAAATATTGTACAAAACGAAGCATTCTATTTCTTTAATATGCTTATAAAAATTGCGAAAAATTCGTTCGTGAACGATTCGTTCAGGAACGATGAATCATTCGATAACGACTGAGTCATTTGAAGTAAAACCAGATGAAATATATACTCCACAAAACGAAACATTATTTAATTTTGCCAATAAAAGTTGCGAATGATTCGTTCGTGAACGATTCGCATAGAAACAATGAATCATTCGAGAACGACTGAGTTATAGAAGTGAAATTAGATGAAATACTCTGTAAACAACGAAATATCGTTTAATATGCTTATAAAAATTGCGAATGATTCGTTCGTGAACGATTCGCTCAGAAACGAAGAATCATTCGCGAACGGCTGAGTCATTTACTAGACGTGAAAGGAGATGAAATATTGTACAAAGCGAAACATTCTTAAATTTGCTGATGATAGTGGCGAATGATTCGTTTCGTTCGTGAACGATTCGCTCAGAATCGACGAATCATTCGAGAACGACTGAATCAAAGATTCCTTGAACTGCCCACATTTTCCAAAAAAAAAAATGAAAATCTTGTGGCTTGCACCTAACTATACCTACTCATCAATCCACATCTGACAATGTTACCTACATCTTCAGCCAAATTCCACTACTGTGTTTCACAATCATTACGAAATCACGAATAATTTCATTATTAATCAAATTGTGGGGAAAAAATCGCATTTGCCAATTAGCAAAAACAAGATTCATATACGTGTAGGGAAAAAAAGCTTGTTTTAAGGCAACGTATAAATTTCAATCATCCTCTCCTCAATACATCCACACTATAGCGATAAATCACCCTCGTATCTTTTCGTTAACCCCTTTTTTTTCAATACTGGTGAAAATATGACATCCTTCACAGGTTCGGTTCCGGAGAGTTCAGATCCATTATACGGAACATATTTTTAAAAATGAACACCATCGCGATAAAAAATTAACCTCTTTTTTTTCAAACGTTTCAATCGTGCGATGATGAATTTCAACCCCGCCAGTTAGATATCGAAATCCACCATCCTAAACCTCACACCCCTCATTTATAATAACATCGCATTCTCTCGAATTCACCTACAAAAAAACAACAACCCATATATAGCGATACATAATGTAGAGAAACGACGACGACACTTGACATACTCGTATACGTACACGTAGGTGGATCGAGACAGGGGTTGGTGAAGGCAATCAACGTTGAACAGGGTGCGCTAAGAGAGTATACACAAGGTAAAAAGAGGCACCTGTATTCATAAATGTACGTTCGTTCAAGAAAGAAAAGCAACAGCGGTATGGTATAAGGTACCTAACGGGGAAGATTATTTAATTTTCATTCAAAGGTTTAACTTAACGTTACACTGCTGTATATGGATGGGTGGTTGTATTTCATTTATAAATTTGACCCCTATTGCATTGTACAAAGCAGTTAAGCATTAAGTGGTGCGCCCTTAACGTATAAATTAATCAAATTAATGTTGCAAGATATTTGCATTACCGTTACCCCCTTTTTCTTGTCGCGTTGCCTGTCGACCTTTTCCTACAGCAATCTTTTGTATATACGACGATACGGAAGATTGTGCTATAGCTTGTTATAAACAAGTGTGACGATGGCTGCAGGTAGATGAAGGTAGGAACGAGATTATAATAATGCTGACTCGAGTCGTATATTATGATGGAATATTTCGTTCGAAAAGGGAAATGAATACCACCTTCGAATGATTCCATTACTTTAGTAGAAGTTGCTGAATTGTCCCATCTCAGAATGAGTCGATTTTTAATTTTTTTTTCCAAAATTGGAGAAAGCCTTCATTTTTTGAAATTTTGAAGAAAAAAAAATCATAGTCTGAAACTCGAAGCTTAGTGGAGTGGCAAATGAAAAAAAAAACTGCATTTGATGAAAGAAGCGTGAATTTTGGTATGATGAATTTTTGAACCAAAATGAAGTTTTTAAGACCGGGAGCCACTCGAGCTCCCCCCTCCTTTGAGGGGGGGGGGTGAGGCTTACAATTTTTAAAATTTTCCTGTGCATAGAGTTTTAATTAGAAATTTAATATTATGGTGTCTGCTGTTGGATATTGATCAGCACTTTCTATTTTCACCATTGAAACCATCGTCCCCCCTCTCCCCCTTGCGTGGGGCTCAGCCCCCCAAATTGTGGATCTGGAAGACGTTGAGACTCGGAAATGTAATTTGGTGAAAATATACCAAGTAAAATGTACAAATAATTTTGGTGGTTCATTTTTTGGCTCCTTCCCCCCTCTGCCCCCTGTGGCACCTCAAAACTTGAAAAACACGCAAAATTGCCACTTTAATGCCAAAACATGGTGGAAACGGTGAGCTAAATGCTAATTCTTCTTGAAACTGGTAAGAAACATTTATTGAAAGCAGTACGTAACGCAAAAAATGATGACTCCCCCCTTTACGCGCCCCCATCAACCCCTAATTGCGAAAAATACCCTACTGGTCAAAATTCCATCAGAATTGAAATATTAAGCCAGTTACTGTTCAATATTGATCGATATGTTCCGCTAAAAGTGTCAGAATCATCGCATACCTCCCACCCCCTCATGGGGGCAGACCCCCAAAATGTGGAGTCGATGAAAAACCCACTTACAGAACTGAAATTCTGTAAATATGTACTTCTCTGGTCATGGGGGGAGCTCGAGTGGCTCCCGGTCTTAAAAACTTCATTTTGGTTCAAAAATTCATCATACCAAAATTCACGCTTCTTTCATCAAATGCAGTTTTCTCCTGTATTTCGGCTGTTTGCCACTCCACTAGCTGGAAGCCAGTAAAGGGAACTAGGGAGAATCGGTGGTCTACACTCATTCGATGATCTCTAATTTTGGCCAAGTTCCAATAAGTATATTTTGAAAAAACTGAAAATCAGTCCACCCCCTCCTACCTCACTGCTCACTATCATCTCGAGCATTCCAAAATCGTTCTCTGCTGATGCAGTACTATACCATATAGGCACGTACATCAACTTTGATACGCTGCAAAAGCTCATCCGAAGGCAAAAGCGATGCACATAGTATCTACCGAGCCGCGGAGGCAAATAAATATATACACCAGTCAAACAACACGAACGTGAAAAGTCAATATTTTGGTTATTGGTTTTATTGCAAACGTCTCGACGTATGAAAATAAATATTAGATCTGCGGGTTCTTGTCTTGGTCGTCTCCAGTTCCATTTCGACTCGTATGTGTAACAAAGCAGACGACAGACGTCAATTTCATAAGTAGGTCTACACAATATACGTATACACACATACTCGTTCTACTATGGCAAGTGTAGTAAGCGCATTCAAGCGCTGTGTTTAGATGTTTTATAGCCTG